>NC_142940.1:46749542-46754542 GCF_046866305.1 Octopus bimaculoides | reverse complement strand
GTGTAAACAATGTACATGCTTTACGTCCGCCTATTCAGTTTCACTTTCCCTGTTACTGCCAACTAACACTTTGGTTGTGTTTCTGCATGCACACGCACGTATGCACATGGACATACACAGACATACACATGCTCTAACACACGCGAGCACATATATCGGTATCTTAAAGAGTTAGCATGTACGCACTTTTACGATTCATGTAGCATGCAAGCATGCCTACATGTATGAACGTATAAATATGTCTGTATTCACGCATGTATGTGTGTATATATATATATATATATATTTATATATATATATATATATATATATATATATACATATATATACGTATATACATATCTTGATATATGTTCATATTTAACTATATGAACAAGCAAATACAGGAATACATACAGACTCATACGCTCATAAACTCGCATACGTACATCCATAAATACATACATACATACATACATACATACATACATGTATACATACATAGACAAACAGACGCACGTACATACACACTCATACACACACACACACACACACACACACACACACACACACACACACACACACACACACACTGACACAAATTCAAATATCTAATCAGAACCAAGGGAAATTGTATGTTTACTATATTATTTAAAATTTCATATCTCTTCGTTAAATAAGATTTAGATTTCTAGATAATTTGTTTTATATAAACATCTCCTTTGATCTTATTTTCACCTGTTGAAATAGAATTTATCCCATACCATTCACTGTTTCATTCTATTGTTTTCCTTCTTCCATTTCATGCTTCCTATCCAGACATACCCATTCTCGCTTTTTCTTCTGGCAAGTCTAAATATATCTTATTTAGATTTCCGTTGCTATTGTCTTGTACGTCTAAATAAGCAGACACCTTGATCAGTTCGTTACAATATGTTTGGTATGATAAACATACAGCATGTGATATGAAGATTTAGGAAGTAAATGTGCATGAGGAAGTGTAGCGTGTGCTTGAAGTGGCTCTTATACAGATACGCATATATCTACATATATGTGTACGAATGCATTTATGGGTAAGTATAAATGTGCAGACATACACATAAATGGGATAATGCATATTTTGATGCACGTACGTTTAGTTATATAGCATCAATCTATTTATCTATCTTTATTTGTATCTGTCTCTTTCTCTCTGCATATATATATATATATATATATATATATATATATATATATAGATCGATAGATAGATAGATAGATAGATAGATAGATAGATAGATAGATAGATAGATACACATAGGTGTCCCTCTCTAGAAATATATATTTTCTTTCACCTCTTACTGGCTTCAGTCATTAGACTACGGCTATGCTGGAGCACCGTACAATATTTATTGGTCCTTAGATTGAAACGATTTTGGAGCACAACATCGGAGAAATTTACTGGATCTTATCGGTTCACTCAATATCGTTTTAATCGGATACAATTTTAGCGGGCTATATTTGTGACACCGCTACATATCTGGGCAGAAACACTCGCAATGTTTTCCTCAAGCAATATCGAAATGCGAGTCGATTTGGTAGACGAGAACTGAAAGACGCCCGTCGTATATATATATATATATATATATATATATATATATATATATATGCATATATGTGCGTATGCGTGTCTGTGTTTGTCTCCCCACTGTCGCTCGACACCCATTGTTGATGTGTTTACGTCCACGTAACTTAACGGTTCGGGAAAATAGACCGATAGAATATGTACTAAGCTTACAACGATTAAGTCTTGGGGTTGATTTGCTCGACTAGAGGCGGTGCTACAGCATAGCCGGAGTCAAATGACTGAAGAGGTAAAAGAATAATATATATATATATATATATATATATATATATATATATATATATATATATATATATATATATATATATGTATATATACAGGTGTATATGTGTGCAAGAATGTATATAAATGTTTTTGTGGCTGTATGGTCTGTATGTCAAAAGGTTTGTGGATATATGTGCCGTGTCAGTGATTCTGTAATGTAATTGGGAATGATTGTCGCAAAAACACATCTAATTAAGGTAAACAAACGATAATAAATGTTGGGAAATGTAATAAAACATATAAAGACGACGGATGTGATGGAGACGACGTCAAAGACGACGATAATGACAGTGTAGATATATCACTACTAATGATAAAAACTATGAGAAGAACAACGATAATATTAATAATAATAATAATAATAATAATAATAATAATAATAATTGAAGAAGAAGAAGAAAAACAAGGAAAGAGAAGAACGAGAACAAGAAGACCGTTAATAATAATGATAATAATGATAAGAGTAATAATAATAATGACACTAATTATGATGATAAAAATATGTTTATGAATTTTTGTTACAAGGCATAAGTTAGAATAATGCAGAAATAAACGACTGAAGAACGAATATATAATTCCGTGTGTTTATTTGGCAAAGAAGAAACATACATGACCCTCCCGAAATACAAGAAGAAGAAGAAGAAGAAGAAGAAGAAGAAGAAGAAGAAGAAGAAGAAGAAGAAGAAGAAGAAGAAGAAAAAGAAGAAGAAGAAGAAGAAGAAGAAGAAGAAGAAGAAGAAGGAGGAGGAGGAGGAGGAGGAGGAGAAGAAGAAGAAGAAGAAGAAGAAGAAGAAGAAGAAGAAGAAGAAGAAGAAGAAGAAGAATTAAAACCTACCCTCTGCCCATAAGAAGAGGGATTTCCACTGTCATTCCTACCTTTCTGACTCTCTCTGACCCCGCTATCATGTGTTATAGGTGCTATGAACAAAAAAATAAACCACCTCAAGTACAAGGATAACCAAAAACTTTTCGCTAAAAGCACCATGGAACAATGAAACCATATCAAAATTGTCCGGAGTTTCAGAAATGGCATTGGAATGTGCATGGAGCTAGACAAAAGTGCCAGTGTCACTCTGAGGAGAAGATACTTATTCAGTACTGAAAGCACTGCACTCGGCACAATGATAAAAAATGGTGGGAACACAAACCATGTCACTTCCTTGAAAATAAACATGTATCACTCGTGTGGAACTTTTCTGTTTACTCTGACAGAAAGATAGAGGTAAATGGCCAGACATTATACTGAAAGACTTCTTATCTATATGACTGTTCCGGTCACATAGATAAGTATCTGTCAAGAACTACCAAAAACTGAACGCGCATAAAGATCTTAATTTTTCAACTTCAGTTCTTGTTTCGCTACAGACTGCCTTTATCGCGTTGACTAATGTTTCGATTACAGTCATCCAGAACTTTTTGCTATAACCAAATACTATATGATCTAAGGAGTTCTTCCTTCTTTACCACAACAGTGTGATTTAAGTAAGATCCGGCTGTTATTTCAACACGGACAAGTTACCACGTAATGTTAGTGTGGTTTTCTCGTAGAATCGTTAATAATAATTAAAATGTTTACCCGTTGATTTGGCATTTTCGCAATTCAGTTCGAAAGTGATAAATATAATTTTCAACTATTGGCTACGGAGACTCCACAAACAAATAAAACATGTGCCACGATGTAGTAAAACACTGGTTTCAACATTAATGAAGAAAATTATAAGTTCTTGGTTTCGGTGCCGATGTTATTTCGTAATAAAAGAAAAATTAGCCTTGCAGAATTACAATGTTAATTCTTCGCTAACGTTAAATAAGTTTCCTCTAGAGTGAGTCTTTAAATTTCAAGTATTATTGAGACAAATTCATTTCCCTTGCTGACCTATCTAATTCTATGCTTATTACCGTGTTAAACACGATGTAATTAAATTATCTTTATTGTAATACGATAATACTGTTTATCAGAAATAGCCCAATCTGAAAGTAATTATAAAGGTTTAGAGTGGATACCAAGTTATCGAAAGGTTCAAGCCTAGGATTAATTTGTATATAGAATACATAGGACACATAGATAACAGCTGTAGACAGGATTAGCATTGCTACCTTGTATTTATCAAGCTTACAATGCTGGTAATTGAGAATGTCTCTGAAGTTAAAAAGTTTTCTTAACTATGCATTGTTTTTTTTTGTTTTCATTCAATGTAGCGCTTTGAAGTAAAACTTGGGGAAAAAAATAGTATGTAACTCTATAAGGTGAATTGTTCCTTTTATGGTGAAGCAGACGTAAGACGTATCATACATTAGCCCCAACAGTTCGTCCTGAAGTGCCTTCAGTGGACTACTCCCCATTGCATACATTCATGTTCCGTCTCCAATCTGAAGATAACCTAACCCTACCCATCCCTCAGTCTCAGATACTCTAAAAATGTCATGGAATTGCCCTTCCTCATCTGATAATGGTATAAGAAAAGAGACACATTGAGATCAAAGAACAGTCGGTTCGAGATCTCTCACAGTTCTGGACTTTGGCTGAGACCCAAACAATTAACTTGTAGTGTAGTTCAGTTCCGTATGTATGTATTATTTGATTTATACCGAGATTGGTGAATGTTTTGTTAAAACCTCTGTAGGTGTGTCCCTGAGTGTTTGGGACTTAATATAAAACCATATATTGCAATTCTATTGATAACGCAATATGAATGATGGGTCGAACACTGAATCTATAAATCTGTCAATGACAAAATATATGAAGTACAATATTTAAAACAAAACAAATGGAACAAACACAACAACCACAGCAGAATATACTAGAAGTATATCACAAGAAAAATTACAAGTCGAAGATGAAATACAAGTCAGAGATGCCTGGCCCCGAGTAGAATCTACAGAAGTAGTTAAATATTCTATTCTTTATTATTTTATTCTTTAATATTCTATTATTTTCTCTGCTTGCAATATGGTGCCGAACATTTCTGTATTTTCAGTAGTTATCTAAGAATCCTACTCGTATCGCCTGATGGTTTGTACGCTTCGCGGGAGTGAAGCAACGAGTTTCATCCTCGATTTCGTGTCAAATAAAATACCTTTCTGCTGGGTCGGTTACCATGGATATTTGCTCAGCGAGAAATGGTCTATTGAG
>NC_142940.1:46717042-46744542 GCF_046866305.1 Octopus bimaculoides | reverse complement strand
TCGCACGGTAATCATTTATCTTGATTTTCTGAAACCTGTTGAGTGGTATTCCGGACGTAAAATACGCCATGAAATTTCAGTCACTGCATAAAGACAAAAAAAAAGGCGTTGGGAGAAAAATGCGAAACGAAAAATATTTTGATCACCATTTGCCAAGACAATGCCCGACTACACATATTTTTGAGAACAAATTAGCAATCAGCAAATTGAGCTGGTCAGTTGTCCTCCGTTCATCCTATAGCCTAATCAGGGACCCTCCAGTCACTACATTTTTACCCCAGTGAGAGGACAGTTATCGGGGTCAGTAATTTGATGACACAGATGAGATGAAAGCGACCGGATAAAATAGTGCGCAAGTGACAGTTTTCAAAGAAGATTCAAGAGTTACGTTCAGTGAGTGCACACATGCATCATTTGTGATTGAGACTAACTTTGAATAGTACCCTCATATAAAGGACAACATACTGTAGCAACATGTGCAATTTGAGCGATCTGTGTCAGTTAATAACAAGTTATGTCCCCTTTTGCATTATTTTCGGTATCACCTACATGTAAAGTTAGTCATCATTTTACCGAAAAAATGATTCTATTAGGAATTAATTGAAACACAAAGGCATGCTCTCATTAAAAGTATTGGCAAAAATGCTGTACTGTATTTCTCAGCATTGATGACATTCCAATATTGAAAGATGCAAAGCAATTTTGGCTTTAAAATTTTGCATTTAAGATTATCACAAATACAAGGTTTCAGAAATTTCAAATTTATTACCCAAATGCTTTTGTCAGTGGGGTTGTGCAGCAATGCGATACTGTAAGCGAAATATTGTTACTCTACGCATATGGTCGTGGAGGCGCAATGGCCCAGTGGTTAGGGCAGCGGACTCGCGGTCCTAGGATCGCGGTTTCGATTCCCAGACCGGGCGTTGTGAGTGTTTATTGAGCGAAAACACCTAAAAGCTCCACGAGGCTCCGGCAGGGGATGGTGGCGAACCCTGCTGTACTCTTTCACCACAACTTTCTCTCACTCTTTCTTCCTGTTTCTGCTGTGCCTGTAATTCAAAGGGTCAGCCTTGTCACACTCTGTGTCACGCTGAATCTCCCCCGAGAACTACGTTAAGGGTACACGCGTCTGTGGAGTGCTCAGCCACTTGCACGTTAATTTCACGAGCAGGCTGTTCCGTTGATCGGATCAACTGGAACCCTCAACGTCATAAGCGACGGAGTGCCAAGAAAACGTATATGGTCAATCTGGACGATATAAGTGAATAGAAAGTTATCCCATTTATGCATTACTTTCAGTACAAACCTCATGCATTTATGCGCGCACGCATGTGAGTGATAGTCTGACAACGTTTTGGTGTATTTTATGCACGTATGTACTTATAATTTTCATATATCGTTAGAAATATAGAATCGAAAAAAAGTACATATATTTAAAACTTTAAAAAAATTGCTAACATGTTATCAAGAGACTTGTTGAATTGTAAGGAAATAAGTATAATAGTGTAATGTCATTTGGCTAGAGAAGAAGAGAAAGGAGACAGAGAAATGTGCATAGAACAAGAAAAACAAAGTGAGAATGTGCTATGGGGTGGGGAAGAGACAGACAGGGGGAGAGGGACAGAGACATTATCAATTATTTCAGCTAGAATGTCGAAACTCTCAAGTTGATGAATTGTGCTTAAGAGCTAAACAATGCGAATTATAAGAATATCCTCTAGAAATGTCTAATTAATCCACACTAGTGTGATTGTTGTTAAACTATTGATTCATTATAAGTTTTCTTTCCTGGTCAATAGACTTGTTAACATACAATGGTATGGTGAACATATTAATGTACATATATATATGTATGTATGTATGTGTATATATATATATATATATATATATATATATATATATATATATATACATATATATATATATATATATATATATATATATATATATATATATATCCATACACATACATAGAAATAGGTATACATATATATATATATATATATATATATATATATATATATATATATATATATATATATATATGTATAAGTATATATATAAGTGTATGTATGTGTGAAGCACACACACACACAAGCATATATATATATATATATATATATATATATATATATATATATATATATAATACATATATGTATATGTACATTTACGCACACACACTTACATATATGTATATGATCATTTAAGGTACACGGTTTAATGATACGGGCTATTAATACATTGTCGCTTTCGACATAAGGGTCTAGGCAGGGTTTTTATAATACGCATTGAGTCTGCAAAGAACCGTCAGGCTCTGAGCATATGATCTTTCCTATTTTGATCGTAGTTTGATCTAGCATAATGGATGTTCACTTAGTATACGTATGTAATACAATTTTTCTGAATTTTTAGATAGATAGATAGATAGATAGATAGATAGATAGATAGATAGATAGAAGATCGAGAGACAGACAGGTAAACAGACACACAGACACATGGACACACGGACAGACAGACAGACAGACAGACAGACAGTTAGATCGATCGATAGATAGATAGATAGATAGATAGATAGATAGATAGATAGATATCTTTTTATTATAGCTACACAGGGCTAAATACAGAAAATGGACAAATTACAGAGTAGAACTTTTCTTGGTGGGGGGGGGGGGGATAATTTCGATCAAAAGGGATCGCTGGAAGAAAAAAAAATTAAATTAAAAAAAATAAACGTGGGTGTGGGGGGGGGCGATCAATAGGGATCGTGTATCACAGTCGATGTAAAAAACGAGGAACAGATTAGGTTTATCCGTGGAGAGGAAAGCCTACGGAAAAGACCACGGTCACCTCAGGCTTTTTTTTTAAAGGTACATGAAAGTAAGTACCTTCTCTCTTTTTGTCTCTTTTTGTTACAAGTCTATGCTTAAAATGGTGTCGTCTTTCATTCTTACCATTCTTGCCACATTTACCCATTTTTTATTGAAACTTTCATTAGGGGGAGGCAAAAACTGTGAAGAAAATGAGAGTGAAAAAGATAAAAAATGAAAATTTATGAGCGTTGCTTCTTAAAAGACGACGCTTAAATTTCCTTTCATTATTGCAATGTATTGTTTTATTAAGAAAATGTCACGAGATTTAATGGCAATTGGTCAAAGACAGACACTGCAAAATTTTACACATGAATGCAACACAAGCTTGCATACAAACATAAATACATAAATATACTCACAAGTTCTTGCGTATATACATATGTATACATAAATGATTGCATAATTCCATACCGACCTACGTGTATACACACACACACACGCACATATATATATATATATATATATATATATATATATATATATATATATGTATGTATGTGTGTATGTGTATATATATAGATAGATACACAAACACACACACACACATATATATGTGTGTGGAGGCGCATGGCTTAGTGGTTAGGGTGTCAGCACCATGATCGTAAGATTGTGGTTTCGATTCCTGGACCGGGCGACGCAAAACACTTCATTTTATGTTGCTCCAGTCCACTCGGTTGGCAAAAATGAGTAACGCTAGGGAGCACATACGCCATTGAAACCGGGAAACCGGGCCCATGAGACTAGCTAGGCTTTAAAAGGGCGCATTTATATATATATATACAAACCCCTTCAGGTAGATGGCCCTGCTCAGTATGTAGAAAAGGAGTAGGTAGTAACTCTATAAGATGTACCCGGTGCAAGCTATGGACACATAAGAGGTGCAGCAACATCAAAGGCAGGTTAACTAGCAAGTTAGTTTTTGTTTGTGGCAGATGTTCAGGTGCAATAAAGACTGCAAACAAACAGGAAACAACTTCTATCTCATTCCAGGGTGAAAAACTAGAGGTAGTCGATAGCTTCCGCTATCTGGGCGACCAAGTTAGTAGTGGGGGTGGGTGCGCTGAAAGTGTAGCTGCTAGAATAAGAATACCCTGGGCAAAGTTTAGAGAGCTCTTACCCCTGCTGGCGACAAAGGGACTCTCACTCAGAGTAAAAGGCAGACTGTATGACGCATGCGTACGAACAACCATGCTACATGGCAGTGAAACATGGGCTGTAACTGCTGAGGACATACGTAAGCTCGCAAGGAATGAAGCCAGTATGCTCCGTTGGATGTGTAATGTCAATGTGAATACCCGTCAGAGTGTAAGTATCTTGAGAGAAAAGCTGAACATTAGAAGCATCAGTTGTGGCGTGCAAGAGAGACGATTGCGCTGGTATGGACATGTGGTGAGAATGGAGGAGGATAGCTGCGTGAAAAAGTGCCACACCCTAACAGTTGAGGGAACCCGTGGAAGAGGTAGGCCCAGGAAGACCTGGGCTGAGGTGGTGAGGCAAGACCTTCGTACATTGGGCCTCACCGAGGCGATGACTACGGACCGAGACCTTTGGAAATGGGCTGTGCGTGAGAAGACCCGGCAAGCCAAGTAAGATCGTTGCCAGTGCCCCTGGACTGGTTCTTGTGCGGGTGGCACATGAGATGCACCATTTTGAGCGTGGCCGTTGCCAGTACCGCCTGACTGGCTCCTGTAGGATTTTCGAGCGAGATCGTTGCCAGTGCCCCTGGACTGGCTTGTGCGGGTGGCACATAAAAGACACCATTTCGAGCGTGGCCGTTTTCGTGCGGGTGACACGTAAAAGCACCCACTACACTCTCTGAGTGGTTGGCGTTAGGAAGGGCATCCAGCTGTAGAAACTCTGCCAAATCAGACTGGAGCCTGGTGTTGCCATCCGGTTTCACCAGTCCTCAGTCAAATCGTCCAACCCATGCTAGCATGGAAAGCGGACGTTAAACGATGATGATGATGATGATATATATATATACATGTAATTTTTATTTTCTAATGCTAATACACTTGCTTGTTGTTCATAACCGCACTTCGCCTTTTGTTTCTCTCTTTCTCTCTTTATATATATGATTAATATAGACAGCAGTATGCAGTGCTTTATCAAAAAGGAAATCTATAATTGTCACTTAATATGACTAGGGTGTTAGAAACACCTACATTGCTGATATAGCCAGTCCTTACTCATGAAGCAATGGAAATTGCCACGATTGACCGGTCAGTATAGGGAAATCTCGATCGGTGCTTTGTGGCAATTATGGTCTCTGTCAGTATATATCTATACAATTATGTGCATGTTAGCTTTTATTTCTAGCAATGCAGGCATTTCTAACATCCTAGTCTTATATATATATACATACACGAGGGGCGGCTGAAATTTTCCTGACTTTAAGGGACCAAAGTCCTGAATCTGGAGATTCGACAATTCCGAGTCCTTTTACAGGGCTTAGAAAAATTCAAGGAAACTGTAGTAAGTGTGTGAATCAGAAAGAGGAACATGTTGAATAAAATCACAATTAACTGAACCTGCTGTATTTTCTTTTACCTATAGCCAGGACATTTTCAGTAACCCCTTGTGTGCATATATACATATATATATATATATATATATATATATATATATATATATATATATATATATATATACATATATATCAGTATGTATGCATATATCAGTATATATACATGAAAGCGATCGGGGTGTAAGATAATTTGTGAGAGTTAGTGAGAAGTTGGATGAGCAAAGGAAAATACGTATTGTAGTATGAAACAGGGAATATCGTCCGCGTCAAAACAAGAGCACAGTTGGTACTTATTGAGACGAGTATATATTTATACACATCCACACACACACACACACACACATATATATATATATATATATATATATATATATATATATATATATATATATATATATATATATATATATATATTTGTGTGCATGTGCATACATATGCATATACATGTAGTTATTTACTTCTCGTATCTATATATGCAGAAGCATATAAATATATGTAGACATAAACTTAACCATTAAATCGTAGGAAATAAAAGAGAAAGAAACCCTCAATACATATTCTTGGATGGTTTATTAAAGTTGACTATTTATCTTACTTTTCGAGTTTCACGCCTCTGCCATTCTCAGGCGAGCACTCTTACAACCTATTTTGATTGGCTAATGTATTTGTGCGTCATCACTGGTTATTTTGTTGTAGATTAACGTTTACTTTTTTTATTGAATACCTTCATGTGAATGAAGGCGTGTTTGAATATCATTTATTCTTGCCTTTTATTGGGTTGTTGGTTTTTACTGAATTTATCAGTTAATCACATTTTCTCTGAAGTTTTAGTTTTGTTGTTTAGGGGGATTTGATCTGTTATGCTTCTGCACATGCTAAGACTGCTGATGCTAATGAAGATGATGTAAAGGATAAGAAACAAGATGCTGCTGCTGATGAAGTTCAGGGGGATGATGATGAGAACGATGGCAGTGATGAGTATGTTCATGATGACGATGGTAGCTTCGTTCATGGTGATGATGATGACAATGATGATGATGATGACGATGATGATGATGACAATGATGATGATGACGATACTGATGATGTCGGTCTTGGTGGTATTAGTATCGGTAGTGATGAAGATGATGAGGATACTGATGATGCAGTGATGGCTTTCATGTTGATAATGATGGTGATCATGATAATGGTAATCGTTGTGATGATGATGACGATAATATGGTGATGACGATGATATGATAATGATGATGACGATGACAGTGGTACTGGTGATAGTGGTGGTGGTAGTGGTGGTAGTATGCTGATGATGTAGATGATGGCTTTCTTGGTGATGATGATGTTGGTGATGATGTAATAAGCAGCCTATCCGTTCAGGGAATACATAAAAAAAAATTCTATATAATTCATCCTTCCATGTTTAAGTCGAGAAAAATAAAACAGTCCATATTATTATTAGATTTGCTCCAGTGTGCCCGCTCTTAAACGCCCATACATACTCACACCGCTCGTATAAACATCTAAAAATGCATTTATGTATTCTGCATATATATGCATACATATGCGCGTACTCATGTATATGTGTATGTATGCATGTATATATATATATATATATATATATATATATATATATATATGTGTGTGTGTGTGTGTGTGTGTATACATACGTGTGGATATGTGTAGATATTTACGTACCTATATGAATTTATTTATTTGCATAAACAACCGAATTACATGTGTGGAATCTAATTAATTTGTAAAACAACTTGAAATCTGTAGCAAATTCCAAAGAGTGATCGATAATTCAAGCTTTACAAATCATCCCGATGTTTCTAGAACAGAACAACCCAAAATAAAATTAAAACCACTTAAAACCTAAACCAAACTGCCGAAAGAAATGAGAAATAATCAATCAGTAACGCACGCGCGCGCACACACACACACACACACACACACACACACACAGATATTTGTATAAATTGAGAAAAATAAATGTGTATATGAATTGGCAGATGTATATATATGTGTGTGTGTGTATGCATATGTTTATATGTATGTGTATACATATATTTCGATTTCTTTGTATATATATGTATGTATATAAGCATTGCTCTCATGCATGCGTGTGAAACAACGAAAGTCTGAGCCTCTGCGCCCGATTGAAATATCAGTTAAATATCGATCAAATCACGTTCTACCGTCTTAATAAAATGCATCATATTAAATAATTGTTTTTAATTTAGGCAAAATGCCATCAACTGTACTGTGAGGGCAGATATTTACTCGATTCCATAGATTCCTGTCCATGATTGGTACCGTATTTCTTCCACTCCGAAAGGCTAAATTGGTCTGGGTGTGATTCGAACTCAACGTAACATTGCCGGAAGTATTAACTCACATCATTTTGTCAGAGTCTTTAAAGATTCCGCTTACTCGTAGCCTTTGACATATATGGTAATACAATAATAACGAATGTCTGCTCACGTCTTGATTTACTTTTATCACACGTCTATGGAATATATGGATTAATGGTAGTATTGAATGCAGTGTAGTAATGAATAAAATTCTTTGATGTTAGGCGTGTTGGATCCCGTTCGGTTTGATCCAGGGGGACGATGATCACATTTCATGTTACTAATTTGTGTTATAAATGAACTAATAATCATCCTAAATTTTATCTTTTGTAGTTGATTCTTTGTAATTAATTTAGTGTTAAAATATTAATTACAGTATTCATTGCATAGCTACAAAAATAATTAAGCGGAAGGAAATATAAATCTAGTAATTATGTTAGTTATTTCATATCGGAAAATACGGAAGGTGACTCCGAACATGTTTTGGGAATGTTATAAAGTCTTCCTCAGCAAGTCTTAGACTTAATCATACTTGCCGAAAGTAGGACAATGTGTTTTTTTTGAAAAATCGATTGCTGCTACATACGTTTGTTTGTGTACATCAGTTTTTGTGTTTGCGTGAAAGAGAGAAGTCAATACTTTCCTGTTGTTATTGTTCTGTATTATCAGGTCAACGCTGCACTAGCAGCTCTATGATCAACTGCGTTCCATTCGAGACTGCCATAGTTTCCATGCATTTCCACGCTGCTTAGTATCGTCCTAATCATATCTAGAAGATACTAAAGAACCGAGGTAGTGCCAAGTGGTACGAGACCAGAGTTCCACTGTGGTGGAAGTATGAAGCACCTCGACACCCAACGTTAAATTCTGTTGTAAATCATGTATGCGTTAGTATGTTAAAAATCTTCAAGGTGTCGGGCAATGTAATGCAATGGATGAATTACGGCCCCTGAGGCGCTGAGTCAAAATCCTGACGTGGTCAACTTGGCATTTGTTCGATTCAATTAGTACTAATTTGGTACGTTGGAGTACATAATCAAATGAAGCCTCCTTCCAAATGTGTAGTAATGTTATAAATCCATATTTGTGGTAAAAATAATCGATGTAAGATGGCGTAAGGGTTATTTACAGATTATCAATGTGGAATTGTGTTAGAATACTGAAAGACAATGAAAGAAGGTATAAGAGTAATCATAAGTAATAAATGTGAGACGTGGTTAGGGTATTTACAGTCATTCAATAAGAGACTTACTGTGTTGGCGTACTTAGAAGTAACCAATGCATGAGGGTGCTTGAGTACTGACTGTTAATCATCCCGATTTAGTGTTAGGGTACTTACAGGTTAGGGTGCTTACACATTACATTAGATGATGTTAAGGGTAATTACACAGAGTCAATATGAGATAAGTTTCGTATACTTATTCATAATAAATGTGAGATCGTGTTAAGATTCTTACAGTTGTTTTTTTTTTTAATCCTATTAACTTTATATGTCAACTTCTGCATTCAGATTGCTTTTGATTTCCATATATTCAGAATCGATTTATATAAGTACTTTCACATATGCAGACGCTTTACACATAGACACCACAAAAACACACGCAGTCGTGCGCACACACACTCACACAAACACACACACACACACACACACACACACACACACACACACACACACACACACACACACACATACACACTCTCTCTCTCTCTCTCTCTCTCTCTCTCTCTCTCTCACTTACTCTATGTATATTGATATTCATAATGTATAT
This sequence comes from Octopus bimaculoides, assembly GCF_046866305.1. Taxonomy (NCBI): domain Eukaryota; kingdom Metazoa; phylum Mollusca; class Cephalopoda; order Octopoda; family Octopodidae; genus Octopus; species Octopus bimaculoides. The sequence continues at coordinate 46,735,022 of NC_142940.1, read as the reverse complement.
ATATATGTGTATGTCTGAGTGTATAAATTTATAATCGATTATGTCTTTACATCCATGACTACAAGCCTTTCATTTCTGGCTTTTAATACACACACATACAGACATACACATACATACAGACATACATACATGTGTGTGTATATATATATATATATATATATATATGCACGTATATATGCGCATACATATATGTTTATATATATGTATACATATATACATACATGCATATATATATTGTGAATTTTAACATATACAGTAAGTATATAACACACACACGCACACATACACATATACGTACATTTGAGATGGTATCAAAAAGTTTCCGGACTAGTTCTGTAGTGCGCCAACAGATCGCAAAACATTGTTGCCTGCGTAGTGAGAGCTAGCAGTAATTTTCATGAGGCAGTGTGCCGAGTGACACTGCTGTATTTACTTTGAAACTTGTGAAATGTGTGCTTTTGTGATCATCTGCATGCTGCAATCTGCGATCTTGTTATGGACAAGAAGTTGGAGCAATTAGTCTACGTGAAATGTTGCGCTAAACTTTTGACATCTGCTACAGAGACATTGAGCTTGCTTCAGCAAGCTTACGGTGACGAGGCAATGGGTTGTACGCAATGTTTCGAGTTGCAGCCGCTCTTCAAAAGCGGAAGAATGTCCTTCGAAGACGATGAGTGATCAGGAAGACCTGCCACGAGCGTCATCCTCGGTAATGAGGAGAAAATTCGTTAGTTTGCGCATCAAGATCGCCGGAGCACAATCAACGACATTGCTGATGTTGTTGGTCTACCGTATGAATCCGTACATGTAATCCTAACGTGTGAATTGAACATGCAGTGCGTCTCTGCCAACCACTGAGCAGAAAGAACATTGCATCGAAGTCCGGCAAGATCTCCGTCAGCGTGCCGCTGATGACCCGTCTCCTTCGTGTCGTGGATCATCACCGGAGATATGAGTTGGCTCTAAGGGTACAGCCCTATGACGAAGAACACAATCAAAGAAGACACAACAGAGCCGCAGTTCAAACAAGCGCATGCTCATAATTTTTTCGACATCCATGGTATTGTGCGTCGAGAAATCGTCCCCGTCGACCAGACAATTCTACTGCGAGGCATTGAAGTGTTTGAGGAAGGACATTCGGCGAAAGCGAGCGGATTTGCGGAGCGCAAAGGACTGGATTCTCGACGACAACAATGCACTCTGTCACCGAGTTCTTCTCATTCGTGAGTTTCTCGTCATAAGGTACATGGTATCGCTTCCACGCCCTCCCTATTAGAGAGATCTTGCGCCTGCGGACTTACATCTCTTCCTCATGATGAAAATGCTGCTGACAGGTCGCCGTTTTAACACCGTTGTCAAAGTTCAGAGTGAATCACAGAAGGTCCTCGATTCGCTTACGGAAGACGACTTCTAGGCCGGATTCCAAATTGGGTAGGAAGGCTGGGACCGGTGTATTGCTGCGCAAGGTGACTATTTCGAAGGCGATGATGCTAAAATTTACGTAAATAAGTTATTTCTTTTATTAAACATAACTCGTATGGGAAACGTTTGATACCATCTTCTATCTATCTATCTATCTATCTATCTATCTCTACTAACGGACGTGCTGTCACATCGGCTGCAGAGGTAAACCTTTTTTTGACCTTATATTGCCCACATTTGTTAAAAAAACTTTCATATAATCTGTGCGAAGCACCCAAGCTTCATTTGTGTATGCTTCGAAGGGAGGAATTGGCCCCTAGGGGCAGTTCCAGCCCCGTCAAAATATAAATTTTTTCTCGGCATTTGGAAAAATGTCGAGAAACATTGTTTTGGAACGCTGTTCCAGTCCGTTCTTCGAACATCACTTCCCTAGCCTTGGAACGCTAGAGAAGAAAAAGAATGAAAACTGCACGCGCACACAAAAAGAAATTTCTAAGAACGTCATCAAGACAGCAACCACACATATTGACAGCCCTCTCACCACCACCACCGATATGAAAGCTATGTCTGCTACGATCACCACCGGCAACAGCAGCAGCAGCAGCAACAACAACAACAACAACAACAGCAACAGTGCATCAAGACCAACCACGACCAAAGTCTCTGCTACTACAGCAGTCTCCACAGCTACCGACACCACCACCACCAGCGACGACAACAACAAAAAAACAAACTTTGCTGATGCACTCAGACAAAAAAAAACAATTTTGCACTTCACAACACTAGAAATTCAAGAAACAAAAAACCAACAAGGACCAAAACTAAAATTAAAAATACCTGAAAAAATCATTTATGATGTACAAAAACAAACCATCATATACAAAATTTTGAACACAAAAACAAGAAAACCAGAGTAACCAGCAACAGAAATTATTGAACAATGTTTGTATCCCATATTGGCCCACAAGAAATACATAAACTGGGCAAACAGTTTCGCCAGCGTGCAAGTTAGATTTGACAGCGAAGAGAAAGCGAAAGAGTTGTCCACTCTTCGTTCCGAACATATAATATTGGTACCCACGTACCTTGGACAAAGGGTAACCAGAGTATCAATAAAAAATGTCCCTCCAGAAGTGGAACCACAATGGCTGTAATCAGCTATTTGTTATCACATGGAAGGAAATATAAACATTCTAGAAACTACTGCATTAAAGCAGGAAGACTGGAATGGAAAAAAATTCGATGTCCTGTTACAGATTACACAGGAAGAATCAAAAGAAATTCTAACTCAAATTGAGCTACCAGACGACCACACCCTCTACGTTGTGGTAGAAGGTAGAAGGCCTCGATGCTACCTGTGTGGCATCAAAGGGCACCTCAAAAAAGATTGCCCAACAGCAACAGATAACAAAAAACAAGAAGAAAAAACAGCCAAAAAAGGACCCCTACTACCCACACCACCACCAACACAAAGAACGAGCAAAAGGAGCAAAACAGAAGAATCCCACAAACCAAACCCGCCTACACCAACAAATGCACCCGAAAAAACACAAACAACAACTACAAGAACTAAGGAAACAGTAAAAGCAAAAGACAATACAATAACTAATTCCCCTTCTCCCACATCACATACACCACAAGCAGATAATCATCAACCATCAACAACACACCCACTTCAACAAACAAACACACAAGCACACGACATGCCCTTACCCCCTTCCGATTCCTCAGAAGACTCGTCCGAGGACGAAAGTAGCAGTAGTGAGTGGCAAATAGCCCGAAAAGGGCGGAGGAAAAGGAGTAAAAAAAGAACCAAACCAAATGCAAACACCAACAAAGTAGGGTGATATACATCTCCCGAAACCATCGTCTCCAAACATACCACAAACAACATCAACACCACAAGAACACATACAGAAAACATGCTCACAGCAATAGACACTACAAACACAGAATTAATGAACTACATAAATACAAAAACAAACATAACAAAAAACAACATCAAAACAAACAACCACCCATACACGACACCACCTAATCATATAAAACTTTATCATATCACGCCAACATTGCACCACACTTTAAAATCCCTCTACCCCAATGCGGTGGGGAGATGCCAAAAATATCTAGCCAAAAAACTTTACAGCAGCCTCCTTAACGAACATTCAAAGGGAAGAACAACCGAACTTTCGAACGGTATGTAACTCTCTGTTTCTATTCTTTTTAAGCAGAGAGTTACTTGCGTTAATTTCGTAAGTAATTTTTTTCAATTAGTGACATTAATGCCCGAGGTTACCGTGGTCTTTTCGCAGGTTTTTCTTTCCACGGATAACCTCCCCATTTCTTGGGATTTTTTTTTTTTTTTTTTTACATACCCCAAACGTTTTTCGATACCTTTTGATCGTTATCCCCATTTTTTCTCGTCCCCTCGAAAAGAAAAACTCTACATTGTATTTGTCCCATCTATGTTGAACCCTGTGTGGCTAATAAAAAAATCTATCTATCTATCTATCTATCTATCTATCACCCACTCTCTCTCCCTCTCTCTTTATATATATATGTGTGTGTGTGCATGTGTATGTGTATATGTATATATGTGTATATATATATATATATATGTATGTGTGTGTGTGTGTGTGTGTGTGTGTGAAATACAGAAACGCGGAGAGAGATATTGGGAGATTGTTAGATAGATGAATAGACAGATGCATATTGACTATTAAAACTATAAAATGTGTATCACTGTATCAGGTAGACAGGCGATTTGACCATTATGACACTTCACCTTTTGACTGACAGTTATTTGAAATTACCAATAATCGTAACGACATTAAACAACGTTGAGTAAAAGAGAAAACTAAAAAATGCAACCAATCGATAAAAGTTAATCGATCCATAAATGCCTAAACTACTATCGTTAGGACTAACTTTTATATAAAGCTTATATTTTGACATTGGAACAATGCCATGTATTTGAGGTTAAGGGAGATTGGATTACATCGACCGAAGCGTATAACAGGTATATATACAATAGTAGTGAATGGTAAACTTAAGGAACATTCCACTCTGCTTATAGGATATTCAGGCGCTAGAAACGAAATTAAATCAAGAAAAGTATTTTGTTTCACTTTCGTCCACCCTTTCTACACAGACGGCAACCATTTTCTTTTTATATGAAATTTAAGAACTATTATTACTGGTGTGGTTTTGTGGTTAGAAGTTTGTTTTTCAACCACATAATTCTGTGTTCGATCCCACTGCTTGATATCTTTGTTAAGTGTCTTCTACAGCGTTTGTGAGTGGATTTGTTAGACGGAAACTGAACGAACTCCATCATATGTCTATGTATGTATGTATGTATGTATATATGTGTATCTGTGTGTGATTATATCAGTGTTTGTCCTCCTTCGCCGCTTTGATAACTCACGCTGGTGTGTTTACGTCCTCGTAACTTAGCGTTTCGGCCAAAGACACCGATGAACTAAATACCCGATAGACTAAATTAAATACCGGGGTTGGTTCGTTTAAACTGAAAGTCTTCTGAGCAGTGCACCAGCATGGTCAAAGTTTAATGATGGAATAAGTAAGAAATATATTTAAATAAAGAGGTTAATTTGATGATGATGATGAAGATCATGATGATAATGATGATGGTAGTGGTGGTGGTCGTGATGATGATGATGATGATGATAATGAAAACATCATCATTGTCACGACAGCGTTGTCTACTTCCATACTCAATTTTTGTGCGAAATGTAAGAAATGCAATTACATCACCACCACCACCACCATCATCATCATCATCATCATCATCATCATCATCATCATCATCATCATCATCATCACCAACACCTTCATCATCATCATCATCATCATCCTCATCATCGTCACAGTCACGACATCGTCGTCTGCTTCCACACACTCACGTGACCAATTTTTATTTTTGTATGAAATGTAAGAAATATTATTACATTATCGGGTGGAAAGGTCAGTATTGATTTACAAGCGTGCTTTCTTGGTGTTTGACTGGTGCTCTTTCTAAAAATGGGGATTTACGTGTTCTAAACGAATAAAAAGAAATAAAAATAAAATTGAAAAGAAAAGAGAAACGGATAAGAAAAAGATAAAGCTAAATAAAGTGATGAAGAACGCAGAGGAAATATTTGTGGCACAGGTGAATTAATGGATCGTGTCTCATTATGATGGGAAGGAAATGCATTCTTAATTACAGTTTTGGCAAACTTTAGAATAAAAGCAAGAGACGAGATCAAAGAAATGCGATTTAAAGGAAACCCGTAGGGAGATGGCAACCATCCGAAGAGAATTAATGTAATGTAATGTTGGTTACCATTATTCAAATTTATCAGAACATTTCCGAAAGTAATTCGAACATTTTTCAAGGAAAATGTTCTGCAACTAATTTACATCTATCTTGTCATGTGCCATTTTATATGGTTAATGGCCCAATGGGTATGGGGTAGAGTTCGGGTTAGTATTCTAAAGAAGTATATACACCGATATCGAATTTGCAGTTCAGGGTCGACTTTGTGTTGATTATATTATATTTTATATTGCAATTGGTGGAAGATAACGTCTTTGGTTCCATGTCTTTCAACAGATCCGTTTCAAAATTCATTGCATTTCTATTCTATTAGCAGTGTGAATGACAAAGGATTTTTTCTAACTTGCTTATAGAATCAAATAGTGTAAAATGACTAGACATTTGCAGTTATGGATTATATGGGTACTGGATATTTCTAGCAGTTTAATTGGTTAGTGATAGACATTTCTAGGAAAATTTCTCAACTTCTTAGGCTTGGATTACCGACTCAGTATCTGATTCTTCCATTCGGGTAGATCCAAAGTATTCAGGTCAAAATTGCACTTGAAAGATCTTGTGCAATCAGTGTATTTTTCTTTATATGGTCCAGTGTAAACCTAAATTAATCGAAGATACGTCGAAAAGCGTTTTAGATGTGACCATCCTATAACATTCCTTGAAACATAGTAGAACAACATTATCAGACGTTTCTTTATTGTTTTCGAAAATGTTATAATTTGATGGAAATTTTGCTATCAGATTTAGTGTCTGCTTTACAACTTTACTGTTTTTTTTTCTATCTTCGATACGGTTAAATAAGTATGGATACATTTAAAATAAACTTTTTAAATATTGTTCGTATCTGAGTTAATTTGTTATGGTTTATAAGTTCAACTGTGATCAGTGGTATAACAATCTTTTCGGCTGTCCAGAGGCTTCGCATCACAGCATAATCTAAACTAATGAAGAATCACCAGCAAAACCTGCACTCTGGCAGAAACTGATATATGCCTGATACCATCGAAATCCAAAAGAGCATTAAAAGAAAGAAATCAAAAGAAATGGTGACAATAGACATATTTACTACCATGGTGAATCTTGAGCGCAAAACTAGGGAGGAAATGCATACGAGGGCCTTTTGTGTGAGAGAGGTTAATAGATATCTTAGTGCTGACTGTGCTAATAAGGTGTAATGTTGAATTCCGTACCCATAGCTTATAATCTAGGCCGGTCACATTGAAGTATGACTCATGAGATATCTCAGAATGGAAGTACCTCTCCAAATAATTTTGTTCGGATTCGAAAGGGGCAGCTTTCATGATCTAGTTGAAGGCGTCTGAAACTCACAAGGAGAGAAGAATGGGAGCTATTCTCATATCTGTGACTTGAACTGTAAGATTATACCCGATGAGACCCTGATAAAATCATTCAAGGCTTAGTTAGTGAGATAGATTAGGTTTGCTTTTCGGCAATGAAATTCTCGATATGGAAGTCTCACAAAACTTTTATCGACGCCAGGTTATGATAAGCTCTTTTGGAATTCACTTATCCTAAGTGGCGCGTAGCTTAGTGATTAGGGTGTTGGACTCATGATTGTAAGGTTGCGGTTTCAAATTCTGGACCAGGTAACGGGTTGTGTTCTTGAGGAAAACACTTCATTTCACGTTGCTCCAGTCCACTTAGCTGGCAAAACATGAGTATTACCGTGACAAACCGGCGTCCTATCTAAGCAGGGAATTTATACGCCGGGAAACCGGCCCTTCAGAGTCGGCACGACTCGAGAAGGTAACGTTACCTTACTTTTAAAACGCAGAGAGTTTGGCCAAACGCTAGACTATATATTTACAAAGCAAACTAACTAACCATGCCTACCAAAAATTTAAATTGAGTATAACACTACTAAGGCTCTTACAAAACGAATACTATAAATACTGATACAGAATTTTTTTTCTACTCTAGGTACAAGGCCCGAAAATTTTGTGGAGGGAGCCAGTCGATTAGATCGACCCCAGTATGCAACTGGTATTTAATTTATCGACCCCGAAAGGATGAAAGACAAAATCAACCTCAGTGGAATTTGAACTCAGGACGTAAAGACAGACGAAGTACCGCTAAGCATTTCTTACGGCGTGCTCACGTTTCTACCAGCTCACCGCCTGATACTGATACAGTATTTTCAGCAGGCGGGGCAAAATGCTTTACAGCACTTCGTCCGTCTTTACAGTCTGAGTTCAAATTCCACCGAGGCTGACTTTGCCTTTCATCCTTTTGGGGGTCGATGAAATAAGAACTTGTTAAGCACTGGGATTAGTATGATCAACTTACTCTCTACCTCGTAATTTCTGGCTTTGTGCGAAAATTTGAAACCCATATTCACTCAGACTCCTGTTATTGTGAGTTCATAACTCTTCTTGCTCTCTTTTACTTTCCAAACAAGATAAAGTAGGGCATCTGCCAAATAAAAGAGCTGATTTCTTTCTTGTTCACTCTTTATGACACACATTCTCTCTCTCTCTCCCCTAATCTATCACATCGCCTCCACTGCGCGAGGAGAAGCACATGTGGGACACTCAATGATTCTTTTTCTTCCATAGCGACGAAAATTTATGGTCATTGACATCTGGACACTTTTCATGTGTGTGTACGTATTATTTACGTACGAATAGACACGCGCGCGCGCCAAAAACACACACGCACACACACACGCACACACACACACACACTCACGCACACACACACACTCACACACATATATGTATATATTACGCATTTCAATTTCAGCATTCTTTCATTTTCTCCTTCCTTGTTTTTCATGTAATATTTTTATCACATTTCCATTCCGGTTTTTCATATTCGATCGATTTGATTTGCTCTCTTTGTCGGAGTGTACACGTATTTCCCAGATGATTGTGACCCAGTCGTTGTTATATACTGCGTCTGAAATTTGTTTATGACGTTTATCAATTTTAATGTCAAACGGTTTAATCGCTACAGCAAGCAACTCAAATCTGTCTGTCATTTTATTCCGACTTGTTAAGCACTGGGCAAGGAAATAGAAAGTTTCCTTGCATTTCATCTTATTAATTCCTATCATTATCATATTTTTGTAGGTGTTTATTTTTTGACATAGGTTTAATACAAAGAGATCGTTATGCGTTTTATCCAGTTTTGAGCTATTCTCACTTTCTATTTGTTTCCTTTGAAATCTGTTGTAGAGTATTAAATATATAGTATTTTCTCTGCGTATTTTTTTCAATATATTCGCGAATTTCATCTTGAATTTGTCTTTATTAACGTCTCTGTTGAGTAATATTTTCCTTGGGTGCTCTTATTTCTAGTTTTCAATTTCCTCCGTTCTTATAAGTAGAGAAAATTATTCGCATTTTATTCCTCTATTATACTTAAGACAATAACCAATTTTCCTTTACGCGCATCTCAGTATTTGTCCGGTCCCACAGTAGTTATTTAGTAATAACTTTCTATTTGAATCACAAATCATCTACTTTGCTACTCTCTGCTGGGTTGTGTACATTCTATCTATATTAGCTTTGAGATGGCAGTTTCAGCGATGTGTTAGTAGTTTCCTGTCTAGTCATTTCATTTGACGTAATTTCAGTTTTATGACTCGACTATTCCGTTGGAGGTCTGTTACATTTTAGTTTTGTAATTAGTGTTATTTAGTCTTACAGCGGACTTTCTTCTGCTCTGCACTCTATTTCGTTGACTCTTACTGCCATATACCCATAGATATAGGCATCGTTAGCTGAGTGGTCTGTGGTATATCTTTGATGTGGCTGTTTATTTCTTTGTGTGTATGCGATATTCTGCGTTTCTGATTTATTTTGGATCTAATTCTTTTGTCTTTGTGTCTGTTTTTAACTTACTGTAAGATCTTGTGTTTTTTCTTGTGTAGTCAATATTGTGGTATTTTAACTGAGTTTAGGAATCCCATTAATATTATGTGTGACTTCCTCTGTTGAGTCTTTTTTCTATGCGGTAGTTTCTTTTCGGATGCCTTCATTGTTTCGTTGAACATTAAGGCATTGCACTGGAAGAATTGTTAGCGCGTTGGACAAAATATTTCGTGGTATACGTTCTGAGTTCAAATTCCAAAGAAACCCAATTAGGTTTTCGATGAAATCATTACCAATCAAGTATTGAGGTTGGTATAATCAACTCGCACCTCCTTTCTAAAGTGATGACCTTATGCCAAAATTAAAGATATTAATGAGTGAGAGAGCAGTGCAAGCCATCAAAGTGACACTGGGGTAAAATATACGAAGCCCATTATACCCATCATGACTACCCGTCTGATAAGGGTACACCAGGCACATGCATCATAACCATATTGGCGTGACATGGTGATCTCATATCAAGATAAACAGTGCATGACCTCGCAGGTGGGGGCCCACTTAGAAATTTCTTCAGATCGAGTGGCCCATCCCGGTCAAAAGGTCTTTGAATAAGGTTTGTTTAAGGATGTTGAGCAAAATACCCATGTTTCCAAAGATGAATTATTCAAACCCCAAAGGATTCCTCTCAACACATGGCTATGATGCTCCCCCACTACTTCTGCTCATGATCAGAGATGCACATATTGTCAGCCACTAAGGGACATGCTCAACTGGTTAAGGTCAAACATCTGACAAGCAAATCTGTGGTATCAAGCAGAATATTTGCTGTAGCCCATCTTTTATAGCAAGACAAAACAATGTACATGATAACACTTCCAATCAATTCAGATTAGAAGCCATGAGAGCTACTGCCTGGTACTGCATCCGGGCATTTATTATTATTATTATTATTATTATTATTATTATTATTACTATTATTATTATTATTATTATTATTATTATTATTATTATTATTATTATTATTATTATTATTATTATTATTATTATTATACCGCCTAGGTTGACTTTGCCTTTCATCCTTTCGAGGTCGATAAATTAAGTACCAGTGAAATACTGAGTGGATGTAATCGATCACTCCCGTCCCCCACACAATTTCAGGCCTTGTGACTACAATAGAAAGCATTCTTATTATCATCATTATCATTTATTATTATCATTATTATTATTGTTGTTATTATTATTATTATTATTATTATTATTATTATTATTATTATTAGTAGTAGTAGTAGTAGTAGTAGTAGTAGTAGTAGTAGTAGTAGTAGTAGTAGTAGTAGTCGTGGTCGTAATACTAGTAGTGTTACTTTTATCGCTATCATCGTTGTTGCTGTGATTGTCGTCGTCGTTGTTGTCATCACTATCATCATCATCATCATCATCATCATCATCACCAACAGCAGCAGCAGCAGCAGTATCAACCCCCACCCCACCCATTTTTGTTACTCTCTTTCCACGCCAATAATTATGTAAAGTTGTCAGACAGTAGCGATATTTTGTCTGTCAATTACTAATAAAACTTAAAAAGTAAAAGCACAAAATAGAATTAAAAATGAAATTAAAAGCCATTTGAAATGATTATTGAATTTCATTAATAGAAGTAGCTGGGACAATCATCTCTCTCTCTCTCTCTCTCTCTCTCTCTCTCTCTCTCTCTCTCTCTCTCTCTCTCTCTCTCTATTTTTCGTTCTCTTGAGAGAGAGCATGGTACAAATTTTAATATATGATGGAATTGAGTTGAATTGATTAAAGTTCCTGGAAACGAAGTGAAGCAGGAATTCTCTAGATGAAGTTTTATTGGTAAGTGAATTCACTAGTTTTATATAGATGAGAAGAAATCAGTTTAAACGGGAAAGATTTCTTAGCGATTGATGTCATCAAATTTCAACCACGATATCACGATATTTTATTAAATTTCTTTTGATTTTCGATGCGTGTTAAAATTCTTTCAAATGAAAGATTTTCAACGAAAATCTTAAGCTAAATTGAATTAAACAGCCAAACCCCCTCATCGACATCCTCCTAAAACCATCAATTCCGAACTCCGCCGCCAGACAGTCTGTGATCTATGTACTGAAATATCATCGTTGACCTACACTTTCCATAAGAAGTAACAAAGACGACAACGACAAGCTTTTACATTTATGGTTGTCATTGGTTTTTCATCACGGTTGAGTTACAACGAGTTTGCTGCAGAAGAGATTGTTACTCTTAATACTACTACTGTTGCTGTTGTAGTTATTGCGGTTTTTGCTGCCGTTGTTGTCGCTGCTGCAGCTTATACTACTACTACTACTACTACTACTACTACTACTACTACTACTACTACTTCTACTACTACTACTACTACTACTACTACTACTACTACTACTAATGCTGCTGATGCTGCTGTTGCTGCTGCTGCTGTTGCTGCTGCTGCTGCAACTACTACTACTACTACTACTACTACCACCACCACCACCACCACCACCACTACCACCACCACCACTACCACCACCACTACTACTACTACTACTACTACTACTACTACTACTACTACTACTTCTACTACTACTACCTCCACCACCATAGCCGTCACAATTACCACAAACTGAATCATCATCATCATCTCCATTATCAGCACCACCGCTATAACCGTCATCATCATCGAAAATACAACTAACTTAAACCCCATTTCGGAACCAGCCTCACCAAGAACAACAACCACCATCATCGCAGCCATAAGCACCACGGTCACCACTATGACAACCATCATCAACTCAACCTCCACTACGATACTCATGATCACACTATCAATACCATCACCATCTCAACTGGCTCCATGGTTACTAAAACTACATCCTTAACCACCTCCCCCACCATCATTACAACCAGCACCATCACCACAGCCCCCAGAGCGATCAGGACAACCACTACCACAACCACCACCATATTTAGAGACACAAAATTAACCACCGTCGTCACTATTATTATAAGAATTATTATAAGAACCATTCGATCCACAAGCACTATCACAACCCCCCCCCCAAAAAAAAAAAACACCCACATCACTATGACAGCCATCATCATAACTACAATCACCAGCATCTTCTCAATCAATATTGTTATCACAGTCAACGATATAACTACCAATCAACAACCGTGCCACCAATTATTTCCTTTTCCAAACCCTATATTTTCAAACAAGGCCTTCGTTACATCATCATTAACACCGCTACTCCCTCATCATCATCATCATCATTCGCTGCCAGGCTCAAAGTGAAACATAGTTGAACATGGTGTTTCACTTTCTGGTTCCGTTTGTTTCATACAAAGCCTGTGAAGCTATTTGCAGTTATTCTAATTTTAAACTGAACTCGCTTATTTTTTAGGATTTCCTCTCAGTTAAAATGTTGGGTTGGGAAACATTGTGGAGACTCTCCGTCAGATTTTGACGCGCGGATTCATTATTATCAAAGGTAACACATCAGAATAATTGTTTTTAAATAGGACTTGCCGGTTTTCTATACATATAAAAGCTTTTGCAGTTTGTTTTATTGTTCCATCAGAAAAATTACCATACATAGCTATATTGAAATCCTTCAAAGCATTTTTAGTGTATTTTCTTTTCTTTTTTCTTTTGTAAATCTGTTTGAAAATCATCCGTCCATATTCCATAAGATTACCGAGCCATCATCTCTGTATATCCCTATTCGAAATAGGCGGTATATATAACAGAATATTCTTTATTTCTTTCTTTCTTTCTTTCTTTCTTTCTTTCTTTCTTGTGTGAATATGCCACTAAGGTGGATTTCACAGTCTGATTGAATCCACTGACCTGAAGACGTGCAGTTATACATATATTGTTGGATCATATTAATACGAGAATGTGTATAATATGTGGAATACTCAGTAATTACCAGCTGATACTAATGTATTGAAACAATTGCAGTGATATGGATTAAAGCTTGTTTAATCCACCTTTGATGAAAATTCTTTCTATGTACTGTACAGATATTAACAGATTTCCATATGCATATATTCTAAAAGGAGAATGCTTACTGTACGGTAGCATATGATAGCCAATACTCATAGAAAATCTCTGTAAAGCATGCTAAAAGTTTATTACTTATTTACTCTGAAAACAGGCTATAAGATGATGTTGAATATATATGTGAGTGTGCATATATATATATATGTATGTATATATAGATACCGATATATATATATGTATATATATATATATATATATATATATATATATATATATATATATATATATATATGATTCCGATGTGATAATGGTATTAGTCAACTTTTATGAGATATCTTCATGAAGAACATTTCGAAGGTTCAAATATATCAGCTACGATATAAATATTTCTGCAACACGAAACTGCATTTCTATTGTCTGCTCGGCTTTGCAAGCAATTCACCTAGTTGCGTCATTAGTCAGAAGCGAATCCTGAAGTCAGAATTTTACTGAAGTCAGATTAAATGTACTCGCGACAGTCAAGTCACGAGGTATTAAAATTTGGCGAAGCTTCATAAATATTCGGCTCACCCATAATCAGTGGCCGTAAATTCACCAAAGTGCATCAGCAAACATTGTGAAAGCAATATTTAAGACTGTAAATGTTAAGTTATTCGTCAAAATACATTAAGTTTAATGGAGCACTTTCGCAGCTACATGTTTTAGAATACCAAATTTTAATATTTCGTCATTTGACTTTCTTGGTATATTTTAATCTGGATGGAATCAGCATACATTTCCATTATCCAATTTCTAACCGGGGATACACATAGTTCTAGCTGGATAATTTATAAAAACTTTATAGATCGCAGAAGCGTGGTTTCGTAACTATCATGCCATTTCTATTAATAAAGTGTTCACACTGTTTGATATGTTTTTTCTTTTTTGTCAATTGTTAGACAACCTGTGGATTGAAGTTTTATAGATCTCTTCCTAAGCTATCTCTTTATAAAATAATTTTCTTAATGTATTTTGACAAATAACTAAGCATTCATGCTTGCTCGAAATCAACTTATGGCAGAGCAAGATATCTTTTAAATTCAGTATGTATGTACAAACATTCCGAGAGTTCTGAGCGTGAATTTGTTTTGAATGGATAAAATGTGACTCAGTAGTGATACCACTTTTCAGCGCAAAGAATTGTAAAACCAGTGGCACAGTAGAGACTGAGACGACCAGCATCCAGCTACCTGCACTTCGGGATATTTATACGAGTGTACCTTCTCCTAGAAGGAATTTCTAATGAGAAATAAAGTTCTTTCACTCTCATTAGTTAACAGACTGGTGAACCAGTAGTAGGGACCTTGAAATCAATTTGTCCTGTCCAGGATAGAACTAGAGATAAAAGTAGCTAAGTGTATGTATGTGTGGCTTCCCTTAGCTTGAATAATTGCTTCAGTGCGACTGGAAAGAGATACGTACAAATCCTTCACCAACTTCACAGCTATGAGATGCCATTCTTGGTGGCCGAGCACCCACAATTTTTCAAGATTGCGTGGATTCTTCTGACGAACACTTCTCTTTAGTTCTATTCACATTTGCTCGATGATATTTAATCCAGGGCTTTGAACTGGCTAATCTTTCGATACGGTAACCCCTTCATCAGCCAAACTCTGTTGTGTTGCACGCGATCTGTGGCATGGAGCTCCGTTATGTTGAAAAATTTCATCTTAATCCAAGATTTGGTACCAAATTGCCCTTCAGCAACTGGATGTATTTGACACTATTCGAGTTACCGTCCATTTTAATCAAATTTCATGAACCATCACGTTTTATGTATCCCTAAAGCATCACCCTCTCACCCCCATACTTCACTGTTTTCGTCGTGTAACTTGGGTCGTTTCGCTTTCTAAAAAGCGAGAATTTATCAGAAGGCCTACAGAAAAGTTCAAACAAAAAGACGCATGAGCACTCACCACAGCCCCACGAACAGGGACAACAGGGGACAAACTATACGTTTATGCTGTGCGACTTTAAACGCACTTGAAACCTGTGACAAAGCTCTCCACTGAAGAACATTACGATGACCGGCAAATCTTTATCCATGACTACTATTATTCAGATTTCATTTCTTATGGAGGGATGTAAGCTGTTGTGAAAGATAGATTAGCCTGCAATTTCTAGCAGACCAACCGACCGAGCATTTCTGAAGAAATAGATACTTATTGTATTTTATGTATTTTAATAAAATATCAACAATAAATGCTAACAAATGAGATAAACTTTTGTTAACGAACATTAACTATATTCGACGCAAGCATAAGTGAGATTCTTAGGATCAACCTTAAAAACGATTAAATATATGAAAACATTTCAGAATTTTATCCCAAATTATCAAGTGTCCCTCATGGAACAAAAAAATTCGGAGAATGGGTTGGGAAATGAAGAAGAATAAAAATAGAACGCGAAATGAAGATATAGGAATTTACAGTGAAAATTATGTATGCATATATATATATATATATATATATATATATATATATATATATATAAATGAATGTATGTATATGTGTGTGGGGGTGCATGTGTGTACAGGATTGTTTCTAATTTCTTTTCTTTTTATTTTATAAACTGATACTCACGCATGCACACTCCCCCCACACACAAACGCACACGAATACAGATATAGACATATATACGCATAAATATTATAACTGTAAATATGTTCTTAGATAATACCTTTTTTTTTTTGCAATGTATACACATAAATGTTGAAAAAAAAACGTGAAAAATATTCCAGGAAACGAGTGATTGAAAATGGAACAACTTAGCATCTTGTGTGAGATGTTATACATGCGTGACAGCACGTCATTTGGATATAATGAAATATTAATGAGAATCATACGAAAATATCATAAATATCATGTATATAGATATATATGTATGCATCTGTGTATGTATGTATGTATGTGATTGCATGCGTTTGAGGTAGGTTTTACCCTTGTATTGATATATATTTATATATCTTTGTGTATATATATATATATATATATACAGACACGCACATCTATATACTGTATATATAAGTATACATGTACATATATACAGATATATATGTATAAATATATATATATATTTATATATGCTCTATATATATGTATGTAGGTATGTATATATACACACACACATATATATATATATATATATATATATATATATATATATATATATACATACATTCATATATATATAAATATATACATACATTCATATATATATAAACACACACACACACACACATATACATATATACATATATAAATATAAACATATATATATATGTATATATATATATATATATATATATATATATATATACACAGATCTCTCTCTCTCTCTCTCTCTCTCTCTATTTATCTATCTATACACACACGCACACACACACACACACACACACACACACACACACACACACACACACATATATATATATATATATGTATATATATATCAATATATATATGGGATATAGGTAGTATGAACGATGGAAGAATTCCAAAGAGATCTAATGTATGGGGAAATTTGTTCTAGGAAAATTCTGTATGGAAACCGCGTTTGAAACATAATGACTATCTTAAGTTTAATCCAAAAAATAGATATTTTCTAGGAAGGAATGTACAAAAAATACTATTTACAGCTTATCATGAAACAAAGTATACTTAGTGCTACCGGATATTTCAGGAGTATCTCATCGAGCTTGCAACAATAAGACACAATTGATGGAAAAGAAAAATTTAGATGTTAATAATGCCTTCAAATAACCAACATGTAATCTAGTTTCTCTACCTAAGGTTCGTCTCGTCAGCCATTTATGATCACTTATATATCAAAACAAATTAATAATGAAAATTTCTCACCTGGAACAACATATTTTTGCAAACCAAATAATTAGTGTTCTCTTACTATTAGTGGTGTAAACGATTAAAACTTATCATAATTTTGCATTGCATTTACCCGAGAAGAAACATACTGTAGACGCTCTAAAATAGAGTAATCGTTGATTTGTTGCTTATTCACAAGCAATGAGTATACTCAGTACAGAGCAGTGTTGCAGCATATACATATACATACATACATACATACATACATATATATACATACATACATATATATATATATATATAGAGAGTTATTAATATTTCTAAGTCTCTCTAAAGATTATTTTCATAACTTAATAATATGTCAAGCCGATCACATGGAGAAATGGCATTGTCCATTTTGGATGACGATTTGTATGTATATATATATATATATATATATATATAAATATATGAGCATACTTGTTTTTGTGCGTCTGTATATAGCCCTAATGCTATT
>NC_142940.1:46694542-46712042 GCF_046866305.1 Octopus bimaculoides | reverse complement strand
GTGTCGGAAACAATGGGTCCGTGTTCTTTGTCAGACACATACGTAAAAAAGAAACACAACTAAATAAAAAAAGAGACGGTTGGATGAAGAGAAGAAAATGAAAAATTTTGCCGATAGCAATCAATCAGTCAATCTATCTATCTATCTATCTATCTATCTATCTATCTATCTATCTATCTATCTACCTGTCGGTCAATCCGTTTCTTTGCATATTTATATGTATATATCTCTGCAGGTAGATATATTAGTGTGTAACTGCGTGTATAACCATTCATAATATCTATCTGCCCGTCTGTATGTTTGTCTGTCTGTCTGTTTGTCTGTCTGTCTGTTTGTCTGTCTGTCTGTCTGTCTTTCTGTCTGTCTGTCTTTCTGTTTGCCTCTCTCTCTATTGGGATTGTCACATTAAGTTGACAATATACAACAACTTTATCGCATCACTACTGCTTAAATCTCTCTGAGAGATTTAGAAATATGATATATATATATAACTATAGCTCGAAACGTTAAAGACTTTTTCTATTCTCGAGCGTTAAACTAATACATCATTTTGTTGTTTACACCACCTGTCTTCGTCTGTTGTTTTTTTTTTCGTAAATTCTCCCATATATATATAATTGTATATATATATATATCAAATGGATGTGTTATAAAACTATTCCACACATACAATAGCAGTCACACCAGCAATCCAACATACATCCATCATCAGCTGTCAAGCGGATATTACTATGGTTTCGACAACTTGGCAGTACCATTCAATCCAGCGGTGTCAACAACAGTAAAATAGGTATTGTTTAGGAACAATCATACCTTAGATATCACCACTTTCAATCTTAATTCTAGGAAGGATTAAACACTAACATTATTAATTAAACTACAACAAAGAAACACTTTTTCCCTATGTACAAAAACAGTATTCGCAAATGAATTCAATGAGTAAACCTATAACTTACTCGTAAACAAACTTGTGTCCATTACAACCTTCGAACAGGGAAGGTCAGCAGCTTCCCCTTGCTGGTTCAACATCCACAGAATAGTTTCGGGGCATTTGCTCCTTTTCCTTGTGGAGTAGCCGAACCCAGCAGGCGTCGCTGCTGACCGTTTGTTCGAATGTTTATTTACCTATATTCAGTGAATACATGCACTGGTTTTCAAAAATAGAAATATTAAAATTTGAAAACCAGTGGATGTATTCGAAAAGAGAATCCTCATTCTTTTTGACCCAGGTAGTATCATTGTAAAAAAGAAGGGATTTCCTTGCATCCAGGATAATATCTATTTCCGAGCAATCGATGGTCACATACTGCTTGGCGAAATCTAATGTTTTTAGAAGCAAAGGCCTAGATATTGATGAGTAAAAATCGACAATACCAAACTGCGTAACTTTGCAGTTATGCTTATGCCTAATCCCTTTGAACCAATAAATCACTGACTTGTTATCTTCCCAAATCTGTAAATTTAATTCACAATTTAACTGGCTTTAAATATGATCTAAAATATATTTGCTAATAATTCATATTTCAGTTTTAGCTGAGTTAATTAGTCAACATATAAAGTTTCTATTGAAATTAGCAGGATAATAAAGGGCTGCGGTGGGTGGAGGGATTGTATCCTATCACTAACTTTAATGTTGTTAGCAGTTCTTCGCTATTAATACTTTCACTATTATATGCTTTCAATTTCAATTAGTTTCATTATGTATCTCTATACATGTTTGTATATGTATGTATGTATGCATGCATGTATGTATGTATACATGTATGCATGTATGTATGTATGTATGTATGTATATATATATATATATATATATGTGTGTGTGTGTGTGTGTGTATGTATATATATGTATATATTTATATCCTTGCGTATCTATATATGTATGTTTGTATATATGTGCATATATATGTATGTGTAGAGAGGAGACTGTCGTATATATGTGTATATTCGCGCGCGCGCGCGTGTGTGTGTGTCTGAGTCTGTGTTTGTACCCCCACCATTTCTCTACAATCGATGTTGCTGTGTTTATTTTCTTATAACTCAGCGGTTCAAGTAAAGACACTGATAAAGTAAGTCCTAGGCTTAAAAAGAATAAATCCTGTGGTCGTTATTTTTCGACCAAAGGTGGTGCTCCAGCATTGCCGCTGCCATATTACTGAAACAAGAAATGTAATAAAAAAGTATGGCATTTTATTCCCTTAGAAGGCCGAGTATTTGTGCTAGAATATATATACATTTATATATATATATATATATATATATACATGTGTGTGTGTGTGTGTGTGTGTGTGTGTAGCATCTATACAGTGATCCCCCACGACGAGGGGCTGCGTGCCCTGAAGTTTTTTCTAGACCAACGCCCCAACCCACAACCCGACACCTCCACACTCATTTGTCTGGCCGAACTTGTCCTATCTCTCAACTGCTTCTCGTTCGCGGGAGATATCTACCAGCAGTTTTCGGGAGTGGCCATGGGGACGAGAATTGGCCCCAACTACGCGAACCTCTTCGTTGGTTATGTTGATGCCCAAATATTCTCCAGTTTGACTGGTCCTACTCCCGAACTATACGGTCGGTATATCGACGACTGTATCGGTGCCACCTCACTCTCCCGCGAACATCTTGACTCGTTCCTCTCTTTCGTTCAGTCTTTCCATCCTGCCGTCCACTTCTCCTGTACTGTCTCTGACACCTCTGTCTCCTTTCTCGACATTTCGGTCCGACTCCTCCACCTCCCACATCTTCCCTAATCGACCACTCCCCTCCTTCAAACGAGCCCACAACCTACGGGACCTCTTGGTCCACAGCTTCTTCCCCAACCCAACCTCCCAACCTGGCTCGTTCCCCTGCTCCCGCCCACGCTGTCGCACTTGCCCTTACCTCTCCAACACCACCCTCCTCACCAGCACCCATCACCGACCCTATCACATCACCGACTCCTTCACCTGCACTTCTACCAACCTCATCTATTGCCTCTCCTGCTCTCTCTGCCATTCTCGGTACATCGGACAAACGGGGCGCCGCCTGGCCGACCGATTCGCGGAACATCTCCGAGACATCAACGTTGGTAATGACACCCCGGTGTCACGCCACTTCCGCTCTGCCGGCCACTCCTTGCAGCAACACCTGTCTGTGTTTGGATTGTCCATGCACAGGGGCCATCCGGACTCCCGTTTGCGCCGTGAACAGGGATTGGTCTTCTCCCTCCGCTCCTTTGCGCCACACGGGCTCAACTCCACTCCCCTCTTCATCTAACGCCCTCCTCCTGTCTCGCTCCCCCACCCTCCCTCCTACCACCCATATCTCCCCTCCCCCACCTCCCCTCCTGCTCCGACTCCTACTTCTTTGTACGTCTCTTCACCTCTCTTCACTCCTACTTCTCTTCCTACTTCTCTTCCTACTTCTCTTCATTCCTACTTCTCTCCACTCCTACTTCTCTTCCCACTTCTCTTCCTACTTCTCTTCACTCCTACTTCTCTTCACTCCTACTTCTCTTCACTCCTACTTCTCTTCACTCCAAATTCTCTTCCTACTTCTCTTCACTCCCACTTCTCTTCACCCCTACTCTTTCTCTCCTCTCTCTTATTCTCTCCTCTCTCTTACTCTCTCTCACTCTCTTCTCTCGTACTCCCCCCTCTCTCACTCTTACTCTCTACACTCTTACTCTCTTACTCTCTCACCATTACTCTCTCACTCTCTTCTCTCTTTCCCTCTCTCTCACTCTCTCTCACTCTTACTCTCTACATTCTTACTCTCTTACTCTCTCACCCTTACTCTCTCACTCTCTTCTCTCTTTCCCTCTCGCTCACTCTCTTTCTCTTTCTCTCTTTCTCTCCCCCATACCCTCTTCCCTCTCTCCCACTCTCTTCTCTCTCACTCTCTTTCTCTTCCTCTCTTTCTCCCCCCATACCCACCTTCCCCCCTCTCCCCCATACCCACCTTCCCCCTCTCCCCCATACCCACCTTCCTCCTCTCCCCCCATACCCCCCTTCCCCCTCTCTCAATCCACCTTCCCTCTCTTATACCCACCCCCTCTCCTCTCTTTCTCTCCCCCCATACCCATCTTCCCCCTCTTCCCCTCTCTTACATCCACCTTCCCCTTCCCCCTTCATCGTCAACACCCCCTCATAAGCTCATCCCACCACACCCCAACACACTCCTACTCTACCTTCCCACTCCACCCCATCCAATTCCTTACACCCACCACCCACCCCTACCCACATACCCCCTACCCACAGACCCCTACCTCTACCCCACCCTCAGACTAACCCACACTCAACCCATGCCTTCCCCACCTCCCAACACCCTCACATCACACCACACCAATACCCTCGCATCACACTACAACTGACCAAGTGCTTTCTCCCTTCCCCATTTTCACATTACATACGTCAAGATCACCAGCATTCTATCTCCCACACACAGCCCCTCGTTCTTCGATCACCGTTTGTTATCTTCCCCTTTTCTTAGCTCTCCTGAAAAAAGAATTTCTAACTTCCGGTCAGCCATTGTTATGATCAGCCATTAATATGATTGACCGTTGACTGGACACTATTCAATTTTTTTTCTCCGTGTTTTTCTCCTTGTCTCCGTATTCCTTCTGTTGAAGAGCGTAGCTCGAAACGTCAAAGACTTTCCGTATTCCCGAGCGTCATACTAATACATCCTTTTGTTATTTACACCACCTGTCCTCGTCTGTTGTTGTTTTTTCGTATATTCTCCCATATATATATATAATGTATTGTGAGGATTATAGATATATCTTCATTTATATCTGTCTAAATACGCAGTACATTTCAATATTCACAAACACGTTCAAACGTGCTTACACACGCACGCACATTTATCGTTGTATGTAATAACATATATCTATGTATGTCAAATCATGCACGTTGTTGTATATATGTCAAAATCACGTCTAGACTGTGTTTTTACTTAAATCTGTGTTCCACTTTCAATATTTATGGTTATCTTCTTTTTTTATCCTTTACACACACATACATGCACATACACACTTACTCCACTCATGTGAAATGCTGTCTCGTATAGATCAGAACGTAACAGTGGACAACAACAATACGAAATAACACACAACGCTTACAAAGAAGATTTACAGCTCTATAGTATTGATTTCTCACTTGTTACTTACATCTTGTTTTCCTATCAAGACACAAATTTGTTCGATATATTATACGTTAACAATAAATGTATACATAAACACGGAATCTATATCTATGAAGGAACATTTTATTGTATACCAGAATTGGTATTCCCTACAAAAAAAAACAACAACAATGCCAACAACGTCAAAAAGAACAGCAACAACAAACAAGTAAAGAATAAAAAAAATATTGGCCCCAAAAAATCTGACAGAAAGGTTTTACAGATACGCCAACAACAATATATAAAATGCATAGCTTATTCCCGGTCAGCAGAAATAAACAAATCACAAAGTGTAGTCAATGATGCATGAAACAGAAAAATGTACGCCTGCATATATATATGTATGTATGTATGTATGTATGTATGTATGTATGTATATATATATATATATATATATATATATATACATATATATATATATATATATATATATATATATATATATATATATATATAACAGTAATAACAGTGTAGCAAAACGGCGGTGCATTAGCTCTAAGCTGAAACTATAATGTATATATATATATATATATATATATATATATATATACACACGCACACACACATATATATGTATATATATATATATATATATATATATATATATATATATATATATATATATATATATATATATATATATATATATATATATATATATATATATATATATATATATATATATATATATATATATATATATATATATATATATATATATACACACAAACATATATATATATGTATGTATATATGTACGTATGAATATTCGTGAATCTATAAAAACATACGGAAGCACACATACATACACCTATATGCACATATATTAGTCTTATAAAGCAAGTTTCACCTTTACTATTCTTGGATAATTATGAATAATATATAGACAATATTTGAAAGCTCATTGGTTGATTGCTAATGTGTACCCCCGAAACATTTCTTTGCATCATATTAAAAATTTGCAATGGCTTTCTGAAGTTTCGTTAGCAAGCGAGATTGAAGAGAAAAGGACAATGAGTATGAATAAATTATGCAAACGTAAATAATCTAGGATAGGAGAGGTTGTATATATATATATATATATATATATATATAAAATGCTTGGCTATGAATAGAATATTATAATAAAGAAGCACAGAACATGTTAAATATGTGTGATGTAGGACGATATTTTCTAGAAACGAACTCAAAAAGAAAAGAAAAATCTCTGCAAAACGATCCAGTAGTAAGAAAATTTACTGAGCATTCAATTTATTGTAGATCTCTTCGTTTTGCATCATCTATTTTTATCAAAATGTAACTTTGACAGATATCTTGCAGATTCGTTTTAAATCCATCTTCCGTTCCCTTCAGCAATTATATATATATATATATATATATATATATATATATATATATATATATATATATATATATATATATATATATATATATATATATATACATACATATATATATATATATATATATATATATATATATATATATATATATATATATATATATATATATATATATATATATATGTATGTATATATATATATATATATATATATATATATATATATATATATATATATATATATATATATATATATATATATATATATATATACATACATATATACATATATACATATATATATGCAAAAATGTTAGAGGATAAGAAAGTTTAACTCTCTTACCAAATTTCAATATGCTTATCCCATGTGGCAAATATGTATGTATATGTGTGTGTGTGTGTGTATGTGTGTGTGTGTGTGTGTGTATAACTTTGATAGGTTTCGCCCAGTCTGGGTCTATATGGTCTGGGTCTATACCCAGACCATATATATATATATATGCAGAGATGGATAGAGAGAGAGAGAAAGAGAGAGAGGTTCCTTACATATTGATAAATAGATGCCTCAATGAACATCCACAATAATAGACTTAATACGATATAGCTGTAAGTTTTTCTTCAAAATTACAGTAGGTTAATAATGAATTATAGTCCGCTAGTAACCTACTGTAATTTTGAAAAATACTTTTAATCACCTCGCCCGTATTACATCTATTTCGTATCAAGACAATTATTCTGGAGATTCACTGGAGCATGTATTTTTGAACATATAAGGAAGTTACTACCTTCCTCTCTGATTCTCTTTCTATATATGTTTATAAATATATGGAATACGTGGTGTTTAGTTCACTGATGATCTAAACCTATAGACACCTTGTGTAAGTGCTATAATTTGTCATCCGTTAGGTTCCACGCTCACATCTGAGGTTGGAGCTAGGGATTCGTACTATGTTCCGAGTCAGCAGGTGTATATTAAAGGAAAAGGAAACAAGACCAAGACAGGACGAGTTTTACAGGTCATTTAGAGGATTTAATTAGAGTAAGGTGAATAAAAAAAATGGAGAAGTTTTTAATGTCTTACAGCTGTTTCTGGGATATCCCAGGTATAGGGGGAACATTCTCTTAAACAGGGTATTCCGTCATCAGAAAGAAGGTGTATATACAGGAAAGTTCCAGACAGATAATTCACCGCATATAAAAGAATAAAGCAGTAGATAGAAGAATAAAGATAGAATTATCTGTCTGGAACTTTCTTGTATACACACCTTCTTTTTGATGATGGAATACCCTGTTTAAGAGAATTTCCCCCCTATATATATATATATATATATATATATATATATATATATATATATATATACACACAATCCAAACATGAGCAAGTAAGAAAAAACACGAAAAAACGGCTTGGAATAAGTACAGTGTTATTGGACGCTCAGGAAAGGAGAGAAAAGAAAGAAGATTTCACGTTTCGAGCGGAGCTCTTCATCAGGAATATAGATAAAGTGCAAAGAAGGGAAGACGACAGGCTCACGAGACTCACTCAGTTTTGAGCTGGTGTTTGATCCTGCGCCGCAAGTACTTGGTCGCCAGACGGATCGCCAGACGGGTCGCCAGACGGGTCGCCAGACGGGTCGCCAGACGGGTCGCCAGACGGGTCGCCAGACGGGTCGCCAGACGGGTCGCCAGACGGGTCGCCAGACGGGTAACCAGGCCTCGCTCCAGCCAGCAATATATTATAAACAAAGCCACCATTGGTCACTATCGCTCTGGCAACCAGATGCTCGTGACTCAGGATGATGCCAACCAGCTCCGAACTGAGTCAGTCTCGCCACCCTGTTGTCTGCTGGAGGACGGCAGAGGTTCGATCCCCCTTCTAGCAGTATATACTGATATAAAGAGTGCAGCGCTGCACCGATAACCAGCTGGTGGAAGGTCTTCCTGGAGTTAAACTAGTAGAAACATAGAACAGACATTGTGATGTGTCGATTGACTTTACTTGATAGAATAGTTACTCCTCCGTTGCCTTCTTGAGATTTTGCAACTAGGTACCTTGCTTATATATACAAACGCAAGCACACACACACACACATACACATACACACACATACACACACGTACTGACACATACACACACATACGCAACTGCGTAAAATGATATTAATAAATGTATGAAACAAATAACATTTGCACGTACAAAAACATTTTGTAATGCAGACATATTTGTTCATATATATGTCTACTCGCACGTGAACGTGTGTGCACGCGTACGTGAGTATGTTTGTGCGTGTGTGCATTTACGTGTATATTTGTTATAAAAATATATGTATATATTTTTTTCGTGCATATATGTGCGTGTGTGTGCGTGTGTGAGCGTATGGGAGGTGTAGTAAGAGAAAGGTGAGAGTCCGTCTGTATCTATAAGATTTTTTTGATGGATTTGTACATGTCTGTGCCTGGGAGTGTTAAATCTCCTTCGAAGTGTTTTAAATACACGCCAATAGACATTTAATTATTTCATTTAAGAATCACAATAACGGCTTTCACTGTCTTTCTCTTTCCATTCCAGACTCCCCCCCCCCCCACTCTCTCTCTTTCTTTATGCGTCGATGTTCTGTAAAACAGCATATCGATCATAGATGTAAGTTTGCCGACCTGCTTACGCAATGCATTGTATTACATTACATTAACATATTTTGCTAGTATATTCATTAAGTATTGTTTAACCTGGTGCTCAAAGCACAACAAAAGAAAGTGAATTGTTACAAGCGTGTGTTGATAATTACGTTTTGTTCTCTTGCCCGAGAAGAAAGTGGTGTGAATTAAAGAAAGGCGGTAAAGATATTCAAAGGTGGTTTATCAAGGAAATAGGAAGAAATAACAATTAGTTACATATATATAATTGTAGTACGACAAAGAATATGGCTGTCGTATCACACCTACGTGACTTGCATGACGTCACAGAACATGATTTCGTAACAAACGTTTTTTTTTTCTCCGTCATAACACAAAACTAAGTGCATGTGTGAGCGAGCAAGTGAGCCTCTGTGTGCATGTTTATGTCAAGAAATATATTTCAAGCAATGTGTCTATAAATATCATGATATACATACATATGCATGTCTGCGGATATATGTATATATGTATGTGTGTGCGTGTGTGTGTGTGTGCGCGCGCTTGTGTATGTACACTGACAGAGACAGAGAGAGACAAGGAAAGTGAGAGAGAGAATGTGAGTGTGAGCGAGAGACATGTACGTACGTTCTGTGTATGTATGCTCATGCATATGCTGTCATGTGTGTGCTTGTATATGTCTACGTGTCCTTGTGCGCATGGGTTATGGTACGTATTAACGACAGAAGTGCTTTATTTAACATTGCTGGGAGTGATTATCATATTCGCTCTTGTCCTTTCAGTTTTCATGAAATTTTCAGGTTCTTAAGCTGAAAGGATTATTAATTGTGAATACACACACACACACACACACACACACAGACACGCGCGCGCGCACACACACACAAATGTACGCACATATAAAATACTTGTTTCAAGCGTTAGACTGCGAAATTTGAAGTCAGAACCTAAAGATGGACGGAACACCGCTAAGCATTTGGCCCGGCGTGCTAAGGACTCTGCCAGTTCGACGCCGTATTAATGATAATAATCCTTTCTATTATAGGCACAAAGCTTGGAATTTGGGGGAGGAGGACAGTCGAGTACCTGATGTTGTTGCTGGTGGCTTTGCCGTTGCTGGTGATGGTTGCAGCAGTGGAGGTCGTAGGCGGCAGCGAGCAGCCAAATGAGTCGTTTCTCCACACCTAAAAACATTAGGCCTTTTGCCTTCATTCATATGTATCGCCGTCCCGTTCTGGAGACGGATGTGGTCTGGAATTTTTTTAATCTTTTAGGGTCTCATCTGGAGAAGTATCTCCAACTCAACCCCGGACCAGTCCTCCCTGGCAGTTCCTGTCGCCTCTATAGGGACAGTATTCACCCCCTCCACGATTATGCATCCCAGAAACTACTAAATATCTAGAGCTGGGGGAATCTAGGAATGCGGACACGGGCTGTACGTTTCCCCATGTGGGAGGTGTACATGATGACTTTGCTGGTTTTCCAGGGTGTCATTGAATGTTTCGCAGCGAGGTCTTCTGATTTAAACAGCACCGAAATGGTGCCGTATTGTTTGCCCCTCGCTATGTATTGGATGTCATTTCTTATGCACCTCAAAGCCGCTCCTTTTTGTCGGCTGAAATGCATCTGAAAAGCACCGTTCTTCTCTCCACTGCTTCAATTGCCTCTGATGGGATTGTCAGATATGACCAATCGTTCTCTTGTTTAATTAATTTCCATGGCTCTGGAAGCAACTGCTCCCTATTTGTGAGGTCTACGGTATATATGAGAAAAAGTTATATCTATCTATATATTTATCTATCTATATATCTATCTATCTATCTATATATATATATTAATAACGCCACACAGTGGACTTCTCAAAATAACCACATTTAGTACCTAATGCGAGGAATGTTTTTGGTGAGGTGAGAATTCTGTTTATTTATATATATTTTTGGGACAATACTGTGCTGATGAACGAAATCTAGATTCATTCTAGTACTCGCGAAATCGGTCGATACACAGTTAAGTTTATTTAAAAGAAAGTTGGTCATCCTCTGTTGGTTGTTTTTCCTCGCATTAGGTACTAAATGTCGTTATTTTGAGAAGTCCACTGTGTGGCGTTATTATTTTCTGTAATAATGCCCTTTATATAAATATAAACGAATAATTATATTCTTGGGAATAGAAATTTCCCTTATGAATTTTTTTACACACTGGCTTCTTGATAAAATTCTTGTAAAAGAGTTTTATCCCTTTTTGAATTTATTTATCAAATATATACACGGAATATATTCAATGTTGAATTTTTATTCCTGTCTCCACATGGGTACCAAAAACAACCCGGAAGTATTTCCCGCTTCTTTGATGAAGATATATACAGATAAACTTCATTCCCTTTACTCTGTCGGATACGTAGTGTGTTCGTTTTTGGTGAGGTGAGAATTCTGTTTATTTATATATATTTTTGGGACAATACTGTGCTGATGAACGAAATCTAGATTCATTCTAGTAATCGCGAAATCGGTCGATACACAGTTAAGTTTATTTAAAAGAAAGTTGGTCATCTTCTGTTGGTTGTTTTTCCTCGCATTAGGTACTAAATGTGGTTATTTTGAGAAGTCCACTGTGTGGCGTTATTATTTTTCTGTAATAATGCCCTTTATATAAATATATATATATATATATATATATATATATATATATATATATAATAATTTTTCCAGAGGATGTAGCAACCGTTACCAATATAGCATAAGAACTTACCTTAGGAGATCATTAACTAGATTCCTTAAGGGTCGTTCTCACAGTTTATATTTATATTATAAGGTTTTTAAACTTTTAAATTTTCATATTAAAAAAAGACAGAGACTTCAAATTCGATATATCGATTTATTCACCACTCTATGTTAACATTTCTGTGCCAAACTTATCCAGTGACTGGTCCATTGGGTTTAGACATATATATCTATCTCCCCTATAATAACAAAGACGAAAGCTAACGAGATCCTAAAGACTTAATAATAGTTATGTATGTGTTTTTTCGTGTATTGTTCGAAAGGTAACCACTCCTGAAGAAGT
Source organism: Octopus bimaculoides (assembly GCF_046866305.1). Classification (NCBI taxonomy): domain Eukaryota; kingdom Metazoa; phylum Mollusca; class Cephalopoda; order Octopoda; family Octopodidae; genus Octopus; species Octopus bimaculoides. The sequence goes on along the minus strand of NC_142940.1, from coordinate 46,699,843 downwards.
GCCAAATGTCTAAACCCAATGGACCAGTCACTGGATAAGTTTGGCACAGAAATGTTAACATAGAGTGGTGAATAAATCAATATATCGAATTTGAAGTCTCTGTCTCTTTTGAATATGAAAATTTAAAAGTTTAAAAACCTTATAATATATATATATATATATATATATATATATATATATATATATATATATATATATATATATATATATATATATATATGTATATATATATATATATATATATATATATATATACATATCGATATATACATATATAAAATATATGTCGATATACACATAAACATATATAAATATATCTGCATATACATATATATATGTTGCTGTATTTGGGGATGGTCATATCGCCAGTTTTGCCAATAAACGGAACATATATATATATATATATATATATATATATATATATATATATATATAAGCAATGTTAATTCTCTAAATGAAGTATTAACAGTAACTGCACGATAAAGTGAAGTATATTGCCACTTAAGTGTGGCTGACCCCTAGGTGTGGATGTTCCTCCTGGGGCTAAAAGCAACAGTAACATCCACCCCTAGGGGTCAGCCACACTTAAGTGGCAATATACTTCACTTTATATATATATATATATATATATATATATATATATATATATATATATATATATATATATACCTTTGATGGTCTAAGCTATCTCTTTCTCTTTATGAACGAGACCTATGTGATTAAGACCGATAATTTCCAAGTAGGAAAAGGAAAAAGAAGTTTATGATACTAAATTATTATTATTATTATTATTAGTGTTATTATATAGAAAATAAAAAGAAAGTGTCTGTTCTCTATTTGCTATTTTAGTACAAATCATGAGTAGTAGCCGAAATAAATAAATGAATGAATAATTAAAGATAAAAATATTTCAATAAACATTTTTAACAATTCAAATTATAAAAAAAGAAATTATCCTCTGCAGAGCTGATGATTCAACTTCAAATATAAACTTAAAATGATATGAAATGTTTAATTCTAGATGAAAAAAAATAGGCGAAAATTGATAAAAATTGTTCTATTAAAGGTGAACAACCAATGACAATTGAAAGATTTGAAGGAAAGAATAGACGAAAACAGGTGTATAAAGTTGACTGTGAAATACGATGCTAAAAAGTTGACGATTCAAGAACGTTTACGCTTTACATTGGCGTGAAAACCCCCGTTTATAAAGCAGGTCCTGTCGATGTAAAGGAAGGTTTGATTTTTATCTATAAGTGTAGGCATGGCTGTGTAGTTAACAAGCTTTCTCTGCGTTCACATGGTTTTGGGTTCAGTCCCAATTCACGGCACCATGGGCAAGTGTCTGCTACTATAGTCCCGCGTCAACCAAAGGTTTGTGAGTGAATATTTTGGAAGGAAACAAAGCAGAAGCGCGTCGTATATATCTATATACTACTAACATTCTCTCATTGCCTGCTTGTCTGTCATTTAACACAACCAAACTGGCCTTTAATAGGAAAATATTATGAATTAAGGTAACTCTGAAATGTGAATAGAAACGAAATAATATAACTTTGGAGTAAATCGGACTAAGGATTCCTGAGATATGGGGTTTTGGGGGGTATACATGAATATCCAAAACAATGCATAATGAGAAAATACTCCGAAAATAACATAACCCTGTAAGGGAAGAAACTCTAGCCTTTCGATTATGATCAATACCTTTTGTATTTTGAAGATAAGCTTCACGACCTGGGCAAAAGTCTTACAGTAAATGTTTCTATTTTCGCTTTTGTTAAACACAGTATTTTAATCATTTAGAAATATTTTTAAGTGAATGTGATTTCAAAAATACAGGTTGTTTGTAAAGTAAGTATTTATATCTAGCATTCTTGAAACAGGCAATATTCTAATTTTTTAAAAATTATTTTCAAGTGAATACTATTACAAAAATTTTTGTTGGCAAATTTTAAAAAAGTGAAAATGACATAAAAAATATAAATTGTTTGTACAGTGAGTATTTATATTTCAGCTTTCTTGAAACAGACAATATTTTAATTATTAAAAAGTAGGTAAATATTTCGTAAAGGACCCGTTCGTATCTCTGTGTGAAATAATTTTTTCCGCACGTTTTTTCTAATGCATTCAACGTATCTGACTACCAGACCCGCCGGATTCTCAGGACAGTTTCGTGTCTTGAAATATATTTATTTTTCGTGCACGTTATATTATTCATTTATCAACGATTCATTTAATATTGTTCTTTTTTTCTAACTAGAAAACTGGGATAAACGAAGATATATTTTGATGTATATATATATTGATCTTTGTGCGTTCAGATATATATTTTTATATCAGTAGACTACAATAATATTAATTATATTCTACGTGATCTGATTGTATTCTACCATATCTAACGCTTGGAATATACACCGCGGCAAAAATGTCCTATATTAAAATTAAAAGTAAGATATCATTCATAATCAAATATAAATATATATAAAGATAAATATATATGTCTGTACAACAATCTTTATATCCCTCTTTCAACATATCTATCTATCTAGCTAACTAGCTATGCAAATCTATGTGTGTATTATGGTGTGGAGATATAATGTGCGTATACTTTGACGTTTGTGTTTCATTTATCATAAAGCAGTCGTGGTTAGCATCCAGTTTGCTTGAGAAGCAATTTCCATGGAAAACATCTGTCGCTATTTTTCGAAACAGATTTAGGCATAATTCTCATCTATTTAAATTGTATATTAAATATTATATTCTGTCAGCTAATCCTTCGATGTATGTATGTATATATATACACACATATGCATACATCACACAAACACATACTCTAGTGTTTTGTTGTGCATCTGTTACTCACTATCTTCCTCTTTCATTCTGTTCCTTTCTCTATTTATCTATGTATTATACATATATATATATATATATATATATATATATATATATATATATATATATATATATATATATATATGTATGTATGTGTGTATGTATAAATGTATATATGTACTTATGTATACATACAAACATATATATATATGATATATGTGTGTGTGTGTGTGTGTGTGTGTGTGTGTGTGTGTGTGTGTGTGTGTGTGTGTGTGATTGTGTATATATAAATACGTATATTTCATTTGTGCATTTTGCGTCTTTGTGTGTGTGTATATATATATATATATATATATATATATATACACGTATAAAATATTTGTGCAACTGTGTGTACACACACACATACACACACACATATATATACATGCACATTCGAGCGTATGTAGGTATATATGCACACATATATACTTATATATTGATATATATGCGTATTTGTGTATATGTGTGTGTGTGTTGCTTGTGTGAGTGTTGTTTTTTTGTGTTTTGCGCGCGTGTGCGCGTATACATAAGTACAGATAAATATATGCACGCACACTATTTATATATGATGTATGAGTATGCTTGCGTATGCAAATGTTTTTATTATATATATATATATATATATATATATATATTTGCTAACATCAAACGCTTTCTCAAATATTTCTTTATTGAACAGTAATTAAATATCAAAAAATTAGAAACCTGAAACTTCAACAACCAACAAAACCAATAACTATGAAAAAATTCAAAACATAAATACTATCATCACAAATCAGAAAGAAATGTTATTTAAGATATAAAACAAATGTGCACAAATAAAATCAGGACGGTTGTCAGCTGGTCCTATATTTTGTCTGTCACGAATAAAAAAAAGTGGCTGTTTCGCTTTCGGAGTGGTTTTAAACACAGAATTCAAAGTCGTGTAATTAAATACCGTATACCATTTTATTAAGTTTGATCGATTTAATCAACTGGGTCACTTACTAATAATTGTTTCTGATTTAAAGCATACGGCTAGAAATCAATGACGGAAGGCTTTAGTAGATACTGTCGAGCTTGTACTCGACCGCAACTACTGTATCTTCTCCTGACAGATAAAAGGCAAAGCTGAACTCTGCAGATTTTCTCCTCAAGACGTAAGGAGCGGGAAGCAATAATCTGAAGCATTTTTCCGATGCTCTAACTTTTCCGACATTTTGTTGCCCTCGTTTACCTCATAATTCTTTCTAATTTTTGACGAAATACCAGCTGTTTTGTTTGGTGGTGGAAGTCGATGACAACAACTCCAGTGCGCACCTGATACTTTCGTTGTCGTCCCTGAAAGGATGAAAGGAAAAGACGACCGTGGTAAAATTGGAACTCAGACCATACGGTTTACTGAATGGTAGTGAGTTTTGGCGGAAGTATAGGACACATTTCGTTTTTTGTATCTCATTTTCAAGATTCTTTATGTGTACTCGTGTGTTGAAGCAAATTATGTTGTGTCTAGGGAGGGTCATATTATCTTAATGCCTTATTATCTAACACACTCACTGGTTCGATTTCCATTGATTTATTATTAATAATTTTCCTTCCAAAATTTTCGTTACTCTTGCAGCCTTGTCAATGAACATCCATTGGCGAGGCTGCAAAAGCAACGAAAATCTGGAAAGAAAAAAGATAAATAATAAACAAGTGGAACTCTACCTTTCATTCTTCAGAGGTTGATAAAATCTTCTGCCAGCCAATCAATGGGGTCACTGTAATAAACTTGCCCTCTTTCCTTAAAATTGCTGGCGTAGTCTCAAAATTAGAAAATATGTATTATTATTTGTTGTTAGTGTTGCTATCGCTGTTAGTGCAGATTTATCGTTAATCAAATCCAGGACTACCCTAATCGAGCAGATAAATGGTCAGATTTATTCGCCCTGTGACAATCCTGTCATAGGAGTGTCTAAGATTAAATGGGGGAGAAGTGAAAGAGTCTTTAGAGCAGAGTGTTTACGTTGCTTTCTGCGTTGTGGTTTCAAATCTGACCGTGATCAAACTCGTTGTTCCTCCTTTGGGACTCTTGAATAAAATACCAATTACTAGATATCTTTCTCTTTCTTTACTTTCTTTTTCAATCTCCTATCCCTCCCCCCCTCTCTCTCTCTCTCTCTCTCTCTCTCTCTCTCTCTCTCTCTCTCTCTCTCTCTCCCTCTCTCTGTCAGTATCACGGTTCATAGCCGTGAGAAATGGTTAATAAACATAAATATACGGAGAAAATTCGTCTAAGCATTCTGATCGACGCAGCAGCAATTCTGCTACCTCACAAAGTTAATAGACCTTGCTGCTATAGGCATAAGGCCTGAAATTTTGTGAGAATGGGGATGGCCGATTTTATCGACCCCAGAGTTCCACTGCTACTTATTTTATAAGAAGATGATAATGATGGTGACGACG
>NC_142940.1:46677042-46689542 GCF_046866305.1 Octopus bimaculoides | reverse complement strand
CGTGCTAACGTTTCTGCCAAACTACTACAGTGCATTGATGCCCTTTTTTTTTATCGATCTTATAAAAATGAAAAGCAAAAGTGACGTAGGTGGAATTCGAGCTCAGATTTCAGTGATCTGGAACAGATGCTGCGAGACATTATATTCGACGCCGTATTGACTTCGCCAATTCAACGCTTAAAATACTGTAATATTAAAGAATGTAACGAGCTGAGAATGTGAGAGCAATCAAATTTATTGTGAGAGCAAATATCGCTAACCTTCTGAATATACACCAAAGTCTCACTTCATTCAACAAAGACATATGTCATAAACAATTTACAATGCAACAAGATAAAAGAAAAAAGTGATAGATAAATAGAAGCATGAAGTAAAAACTTTTCATTGGAAAGTGTCTTTTATGGTCATTTTGAAAAGTACATTGCATATATTTTGTTTTAAGCAAACGATTGTAAAAACATTGTTTCTTAAATTCAAGCTGTTTCTATTCTGTAATAAATTTATAAACTTTTCGGTTAAGAAGATATGCTAGCTCAGCTTGTTTCTATTCTTAGATTACTTATAACCAAAAACTAGAAAAAAAAAGGGGGAGGCTAGTATAGAGTGAATTGTTGCAAATGTGCAGCCATGAGTTCTTTACGATCTCCAGAAATATTTTGCAAGTATAATCGTAAATTTTGTTAGGCTTCAATGATTATATGATGAATGCAGGTGGCCTAGTATTTAGGGCGTTGTAGTCATGATCGCAAGATCATGATTTCGTTTTTCATAACAGGTGGCGCCATGTATTCTTCAGCAAAAGCATTTTATTTCATGTTGATCCAGTCCACTCAGCTGCTAATGAGTAACTCCATGATGGATTGTTGTCTTGTATACTAGAAATATTGTGATATCAGTTACTTTTACGCAATGGAAAGCGGATATCAGACCCAGTGAGCCATTCTTTTGAAGCCACTTTGTACATACATACCCAGTTTCATTCGGGATGACATCGACTTTTCATCCCATCTTCCCAAAACCACTGAAACAAATTCAATCCTACTGAGCTTCGATGTAGTAAGCCTATACACAAATATCCCACATGATTTAGGAATAAAGGCGGTTGAATGCTGGGTAAACAAACACAGAGAAGCAATTCCCAACAGGTACACGGTGACATTTATACTAGAATCAGTGAGACTTATCCTGGAAAATAATACGTTCTTCTTCAATGATAAGAACTATATCCAAATTAAAGGCACGGCTATGGGGACGAGGTTTGCCCCCGTTTATGCGAATTCGGTGATGGGTTACTTGGAACAAAAACTCTACCAGGAAATAGAGGAGAGATATAACACCGAATTTAGGAAGCTTATAGAAAAAGCATGGAAGAGATACCTGGACGATTGCTTCATAATCTGGACCAAACCTCAAAGCATTGTGGAAGAATTTAACACCCTCCTGAACAACCTACACCCATCCATCCAATTTACAAAGGAGATGAACAGTAGCAAATTACCATTTCTAGATATAATGGTAATTAAAAAGAACACCGCCATTACCACAGATATATATTACAAACACACAGACACACACCAATACTTGAACTTTAAATCGTGCCATCCACCCCATACAAAACGCAACATACCATACTGCCTAGCCAGGGGAATATGTACTATTGTAGAGGATATAGAGACCAGAAATCAACGCCTGATGGAACTGAAAGAATTTCTACTGAAGCAAAAATACCCATCACGACTCATAGAAAATGGTATTCAGCGGGCTTCGAAAATACCCATACAACAACTGAGGACACCGCAAAGAAAAGACAAACAGGAAAAAATCATTCCATTTATAGTGACACAAAATCCATGCCACCAGAACATCTTTAATATCGCCAAAGCGAACTTACCGATCCTTGCACAAAGTAAGGAATTGAGAAATATCATTACAGATCAAAATATAACTCTCAGTAAGAGACAACCTAAAAACTTGAAAAAACTATTAACAAAGGCAAGGTTTGACCTCAGCAACAAAAATCAAACATTCACTGTATCTAAATGCAATGATAGCCGATGCGGCACATGCCGATCAATCCATACCGGCCCATATATGAACACAAAAACAGGGAAAATATTCAACAATGCGAACATGAACTGCAAAAGTAGAAATCTAATCTACTGCATCAAATGCCTTAATTGTGAAGAATTGTACGTTGGCCAGACAAGTAATGCACTATCGGAACGCTCACGGGTACATCGACAACAGATTAAAAACCCAGAAGTCCGCCAAATACCACTGAGTAACCATCTAGCAACATGTGGTCATCAAACTTTTATTATATTTCCATTCCATAAACTTTACAACCGGAATGAAATTGAAAGAAAATGCAAAGAAAAGGACTTTATTAACAAATTCAAACCCACTCTTAACAAACAATGATTACATCCATCTTACTTGGGGTTTAAAAATCTTATCCCATAACACAAAAAATCTCTCAGATATCATCATTTCTATAAATAGATTTGGCATCATTTCTAAGAACAGCCAAACACCTACTGGGGTTTAAAAATCTTATCCCTACAACCCATACAAAACAATAAATTAAAATATCATCATTTCTAAAAATAGATTTGACATCAATTCTAAAAATAGCCAAACACCTACTGCTGCCGTCCAAAGGAATTGGTATAAAAGACAGAAAACCAGCCAACTTATTACAGTCTGTTAAAGTCTGTCATACCGGCCATGACGAAGGGAAATAACCCTGAAACTCGAGTCGCCTTTATATATTTATATTTATATATTTATATATTTGATCCTTTATATTGAACACTCAATATTTCATCTACATTCAATACTTTCTTTCATGGTGCCATCCATTTTTATTTTATTTTATTTTATATTATATATTGTATATTCCATATTCTATACCCCACATTGGTTCTGCAGGAATATAAATAACACATAAAAAACAGACAGTGTTGGAACTCTTTTAAACAAAATAATATATTCCTCTATACATAATCATACAAAAAAACCCACCTTTTTTGTATTTATTTTTACTCGCATATATATATATATATATATATATATCTTTATATCTTTATATATATATATATATATATATATATATATATATATATATATATATATATATATATATATATATATATATATATATAAGTATGTATGTGTGGATGTATGTCATTGTTCAGTTTTATTTCAAGTTTTTTTGCCAGCACAGCAAGAGTCGGTTTCTAACCTATAACCAGGGCACCTTCATTGGAATTTCAACATGAAGAACAGAATATTTTGGCTTGTATGTAGGTATATGTGCAGATTTGTATGTTTGTATGTATGTACGTAGGTATATTTCTTTATTTCTCACGGGGCTAAACATTGAGGAGAAAACAAGGACAGACAAAGGCATTAAGCTGATTACATCGACCCCAGTGCGTAACTGGTACTTATTTAATTGATGCTGAACGGATGAAATGCAAAGTCGACCTCGGTGGAATTTGAACTCAGAACGTAACGGTAGACGAAATACTGCTTAGCATTTCGCCCAGTGTGCTAACGATTCTGCCATATGTATGTATGTATGTATGTTCATAGCCATGTGTTTACATATATATGTGTGTTTGTGTGCGCGAGTGAATATGTACATATTTATAAATACTTTTTCGGGAGGTATATTAAGTACATTTATGCATGTATAACATTATAATTAGATATTTCTATGGAAATGTTCTCAACATGAAATGATTTATTTATGAAGCTTAATATATTCATTTATTATACATGCATAATATTTATTTGTACTTAAATTTGTGTCATTTTTTTTTTTTTACTTAATATATTCATGAGCATGGGTGTATGTGCCTATTCGCATGTGTCTATATGGTACTATATATATGTGTGTGTGTATGTGTGTGTGTGAGTGTATGCATCTACATCTGTATGTATATATGTATCTCTCTCTGTCGCTATATATATATATACATACACATATATATATATATATATATATATATATATATGTATATATATATATATATATATATATATATATATATATATATATATATGTATGTATATACATATATATGTATATACACATGTAGGTGTTAGTGTGTGCATAAGTCTGTGTATGTATCAAGGAGTTTTTTTAAATAAATATATATCGTACATGTACATTTTAGTAATAGATACTAATGCACTAAATATTCTTTACATACATGCCTCACTTTCTCCCAGACCCATTTCTCCCCATATCCTCTTAGCGGCTATTTTATCTATCCCGTTTTCTTATTTCTTAAGATAAAATCTGGGTTTTTTTTTATCCACTGCTTTCCTTGTTTTCCACTGTTAAGCTTTTTCATTTTACCCACGTCTTCTTTCTATTTTCTTCATGCCTAATATAATAAATTAATTTCTTCATTCTCCATATTCCTAAAACAATGTATGCCGCCAATACAACTCCACCTTCTGTAGTCTCCTACCCAACACCTTAATGAAACAAGAATTCCTTTCCTAATATGAAATATGTACCAAACTTTCACTTATAGTTTCATAACTAATAGCAAAACGAAAAGTTGCTGAAAGTTATAACAGTTAGCAAATACCTACTTGAACAATCGCATTCCCTCATAAATTAAAACTACATTATTTTCCTCTATTCGATGCCAGTTCATTGTATAATAATTTTGCATAATACCAAAAGATTCGGGGTCAAATCATTATTAATTGTATATAAATGTTGTAATTTATGTTTTTAGCAATTTATGTTTTTATATATTCGCGTACTATGAAAGTTTTTGAAAATATCGCTTTATTCCCTTGTCAAACGAAGATAGACACCGTCAAAAACCTAAGAGGCAAGATACAAAGGTTTAAACAGAAAGAAGCACTGATTCATTTTGCTCCAACGTAGTAATGTCTTTAGCTTAATAAATGTGACACTCTTAGAGATGTATCAACTCATTACATACAAACACACACACACACACACATACACACGCACACGCATACATACATTCATACATGCATACATACATACATGCATACATACATACATGCATACATACATAAATTTAGAAAATCCCTCTCTTGTGGAATACATTCATAAACACCAACTCAACGATTATTGGTGGAATATTCGCATGAAAACTTCTGTCAAATGTAAACACAACCGGCCGGAAATTGCTGTTTGGAACAGAAGAACAAAGCTACGTACCATCATAGAGGTCAGCTGAACGGATGAAATGCAAAGTCGACCTCGGTGGAATTTGAACTCAGAACGTAACGGTAGACGAAATATATATATATATATATATATATATATATATATATATATATATATATATATATATATATATATATATATATATCTGAAAAACAAAGAATATATATGGACAAGGATATATATGGACAATGGCTTCAAAACCTCCAGCTTCTATATCCAGACAATGAAGTTATATTCATCCCAATAATTATTGGACAACTAGGTCTTGTTAGTAAATGCTTAAAGGAGATTCTGGATAAACTGGGTTTTCCAGAAAGAGAAATTGACTGGATAATTCGTGCATTACAAGTGAAATTTGTGAGTGGAACAGTAAAAATATGAAAGACTTTTCTCAAGTTCCAAATATGAAATTGTCTGTCTTAACTACATTCCAGAGATGGAACGTTGTATTTTTGTTGGAAACCGGTTCCCTCCTCAGTGGAATATTTATGATAGTTAAAAAAAAAACAGAAGAGACATACATATAAACATAAATGCATACATTCATACACACATATATACATCCATCCATCCATACATACATAATTACAAGTGTGAGTCAGTAAGTAATGCAAATAAAAATAGTATTAATCCTGATTCACCCTCGTACATATATGCAATGCATACGAGCGTGCGTTTATAAATGTATATATAATACACACACACACACACACACACACACACACACATATATATATATATATATATATATATAAAGTGTAGTATATTGCCACTTAAGTGTGGCTGACCCCTAGGGGTGGATGTTACTGTTGCTTTTAGCCCCAGGAGGACATCTCCTCCAGCTGGCTTATCGACACACGACTGTGTCCTGTTTGCCAAGGGAGTTATCCCTCTCACCTCGGCCAGCAGCACGAACGTATCCGGATTTCAGGGTTATTTCCCTTCGTCGGCGTTCGACAGCTGATGACCTTGGTGAGAGAGAAAAACCTGGCAGACCTTATATCTTCTTTTCCAGTGACATTCTTCACTGATATTGAAAAGGTGAAAACAAGCAATGTTAATTCTCTAAATGAAGTATTAACAGTAACTGCACGATAAAGTGTAGTATATTGCCACTTAAGTGTGGCTGACCCCTAGGGGTGGATGTTACTGTTGCTTTTAGCCCCAGGAGGACATCTCCTCCAGCTGGCTTATCGACACACGACTGTGTCCTGTTTGCCAAGGGAGTTATCCCTCTCACCTCGGCCAGCAGCACGAACGTATCCGGATTTCAGGGTTATTTCCCTTCGTCGGCGTTCGACAGCTGATGACCTTGGTGAGAGAGAAAAACCTGGCAGACCTTATATCTTCTTTTCCAGTGACATTCTTCACTGATATTGAAAAGGTGAAAACAAGCAATGTTAATTCTCTAAATGAAGTATTAACAGTAACATCCACCCCTAGGGGTCAGCCACACTTAAGTGGCAATATACTACACTTTATCGTGCAGTTACTGTTAATACTTCATTTAGAGAATTAACATTGCTTGTTTTCACCTTTTCAATATCAGTGAAGAATGTCACTGGAAAAGAAGATATAAGGTCTGCCAGGTTTTTCTCTCTCACCAAGGTCATCAGCTGTCGAACGCCGACGAAGGGAAATAACCCTGAAATCCGGATACGTTCGTGCTGCTGGCCGAGGTGAGAGGGATAACTCCCTTGGCAAACAGGACACAGTCGTGTGTCGATAAGCCAGCTGGAGGAGATGTCCTCCTGGGGCTAAAAGCAACAGTAACATCCACCCCTAGGGGTCAGCCACACTTAAGTGGCAATATACTACACTTTATCGTGCAGTTACTGTTAATACTTCATTTAGAGAATTAACATTGCTTGTTTTCACCTTTTCAATATCAGTGAAGAATGTCACTGGAAAAGAAGATATAAGGTCTGCCAGGTTTTTCTCTCTCACCAAGGTCATCAGCTGTCGAACGCCGACGAAGGGAAATAACCCTGAAATCCGGATACGTTCGTGCTGCTGGCCGAGGTGAGAGGGATAACTCCCTTGGCAAACAGGACACAGTCGTGTGTCGATAAGCCAGCTGGAGGAGATGTCCTCCTGGGGCTAAAAGCAACAGTAACATCCACCCCTAGGGGTCAGCCACACTTAAGTGGCAATATACTACACTTTATCGTGCAGTTACTGTTAATACTTCATTTACAGAATTAACATTGCTTGTTTTCACCTTTTCAATATCAGTGAAGAATGTCACTGGAAAAGAAGATATAAGGTCTGCCAGGTTTTTCTCTCTCACCAAGGTCATCAGCTGTCGAACGCCGACGAAGGGAAATAACCCTGAAATCCGGATACGTTCGTGCTGCTGGCCGAGGTGAGAGGGATAACTCCCTTGGCAAACAGGACACAGTCGTGTGTCGATAAGCCAGCTGGAGGAGATGTCCTCCTGGGGCTAAAAGCAACAGTAACATCCACCCCTAGGGGTCGGCCACACTTAAGTGGCAATATACTACACTTTATCGTGCAGTTACTGTTAATACTTCATTTAGAGAATTAACATTGCTTGTTTTCACCTTTTCAATATCAGTGAAGAATGTCACTGGAAAAGAAGATATAAGGTCTGCCAGGTTTTTCTCTCTCACCAAGGTCATCAGCTGTCGAACGCCGACGAAGGGAAATAACCCTGAAATCCGGATACGTTCGTGCTGCTGGCCGAGGTGAGAGGGATAACTCCCTTGGCAAACAGGACACAGTCGTGTGTCGATAAGCCAGCTGGAGGAGATGTCCTCCTGGGGCTAAAAGCAACAGTAACATCCACCCCTAGGGGTCAGCCACACTTAAGTGGCAATATACTACACTTTATCGTGCAGTTACTGTTAATACTTCATTTAGAGAATTAACATTGCTTATATATATATATATATACATGCATACACACACACATATGTCTGTGTGTTTGTATTTATGTATATATACACACACATAGATGTATGTAAATGGAGCAATACATACAAAGGGAGATAAATGCATACGTTCATTCATATACTAGGTGCGTTAATAAAATATCCGACTTTATTTTTTCCCGAGCGTGCGTGTGTGTGCATATACGAAAAATTCTAGAGATACATAATGTCTTTTGGTGAGTTTGTCGGATACATTTAGAAATAGGTTTTAGGTCAGCTAAATGAAATCCATTTTCTTCCGTATCCCCCATCATATGCATTACTGTTAACGTCATCACAACCACTACTACTACTACTACTACTACTACTACTACTACTACTACTACTACTACTACTAATACTACTACTACTACTACTACAAAATGCTTTTCACCTAGTCTATGTATATATTGGTCGGATTGTTGTACATAGTATAAAAGTGCAGCGAATCGATATGAATGAGAAGATGGAGATATAGATGAAATATCAGCATCAGTGATGATGCGAGTGGCAATGTTAATCGCAATAATGGCAACAAAAGTAACGAAATAAAAGGATTCTTTATATCCAGTCGCTCGACGTGCTGAATGTAATAAGACAATCTTCCTCAAATGAAGCTCTAACATTTTCAAATTATACAGAAATATTACTTCTAGAGAAGGCTAAATTTGTTTATATTGGAATATTTTTCATTATATAGTGCCTTCTTCACGGTTCACTTGAGTTAGTGTTTGCTAGTAAACAGCAACCGTTACAAAAACAATAGGATAATAACAGTAGTTTAAATCAGAGTCTTTAGAAACTAGGAAAGGTTTTTGTTTTGCTAAAAGGACAGAGGAAGGGAGTTTCCTTATGAACGAAAGAAACAGTCTGTTGGAAACAAACCACCAAGTAAAATCATATATAGATTTTATCCTGAATTTTGAAATATATTAAAAATATATATAATTTCACATAAACCAAAATTATACACTGCTGAATTGTTTGGTTATTCACACGTGGCCGAAAATAAACGAATCTCATTTCTGAATTTTTATTTATATATAAGTACGAACGGTTGCACTTATATTGTAAAGCCGTTCTGTTTGTCGGTATGTATAATTGTTCGTCGTTCTGTTTACTGGGTTGTATTATACTGATGATTGAGAAAAAAGCGCTTCTCTTTAATCCGGAAATCAATTGACACGTAATTTAAAACCTTTTCATGAATCTTTTTCGTTTATTTGCCCGAATTCGGCGCGTATTTGTAGGGATAATTTTAAGGTAGCTTACTGACATTCGTCTTCTTAGAGCATGTTTCAAAGCCAGCATACTTACTCGTTTTCCCTAAATATTAATTTTTATATATATATATATACATATATATATATATATATATATATATATATATATATATATATATATATATATATATATATATATATATATATGTATGTACACGAGTTCTGGAATAGGGAAGAGCGTGGGATCACCCATTTATTTCAATTACTACCAGGTCTGTTCTGACCTGGAACAGCCATACCAGTAAGGATCCCATTTGGAGGTTAAATAGATTTCTCCAAGTGTAGAGACGGCTTCAATTTGTTTTTGACAAAGCCATGGACAAGACACTTCTACGAGATACTCTGTCATATATCTTGCACTCAAATTTGTACAAATAATGCTTGTCACTGGAGCTTACAACGGCTGCAGAGTCGCAAAAGATTCGTACAATATTTTGCTACTTAAATCCAGTGACGTGCGGGAGTCTCACTATTGTTTCGTTTCTCGATCCATAGCATCCTATGGAATTCATAACTTCCTATGGCGATGTATGCGTAGCGTGAAAAATCATATCCGTGCACATGCAAGAATGAAAGCAAATCAGAAAAATCTAACTGAATATGAAACGGCTATCATCTTGCAAGATGAAGCATTCATACATACATACATACACACATACATACATATCTACCTACATACGTACATACACACACACACACACATATATAGTCATATATGTACACACACAACACACACACACACACACACACACACACACACACACACACACACACACACATATACATGAACATACATATACAAATATATCCGAGGGCAGAATAAAGCAGATTCGGACAAAACTTTTTTTATATTATAACATCATATATTACGTGGTCTTAACACGCGTTGTAACATCGTACACTTGTATGTCATGCAATAATGGTTACATATACGAATCTTCTATTTTATTCCATCACTCGGGTATACACACTGTAATTTATTCAAATGTATATAATATGAAATGAAATTCGGAGGACAAATCTTGTTTTACACTTCAATGGAAGTTAGATATACTTGGATTTACATGGAACTCGCGGCAACGGTTAAATGTTATGGTATCTCAATTGAAACAGCAACTTTCTATTACATACACGCGCACGCACATTTATCTATGTATAGATATATCAATATATATATATATATATATATATATATATATATATATATATATATATATATATATATATATATATATATATATATATGGGTGTGTGTGCGTGTGTGTGTGTGTGTGTGTGTATAGGTCTCAGTGTGTGTGTGAGCGCGTGTGTGTATGCATACACTTACATCCATATATATATTTATATTCAGATACATATATACACACACTTATATGTATGCCGAAATAAAAATATATATCGATATATATATATATATATATATATATATATATGTCGATATATATATGTGTGTGTACGTATCTCTAGATGTGAGAGTGTGCGCATGCGCATGTGCGTGTATGTGTATACATCCCCCACATATATATATGTGTGTATATGTGTATACACACACATATGCATGCATATACATTCGCTTGTGTGTGTTTGCTTTTGGGTGATACGGGATTGAAATTACACTGTGATACCCAACCACAATTTTGTGTATGTTGCTGACCACATTACTGATTCATGATATATGAGATATTCTATTTAGAGCATTAAATATTTATGCGTCGACAGTCATTGCATGGAAAATTCGACGACTGAAATATAATGGAAAATCATATAAAATGTTATAAATATCTGTGGTGTGGGGAGAGCGATATTTGAATGTTTGCGTGTATATATGTACGTATGCACAAACACATACACAAATACATACATGCATGCATAATAATACGTAGATATATATATACATACATGCACACGTATATATTTATTTGTAACTAAACATCAGAAAAGGGAAAGCACAGTGCACACATCACGGCAAATATTCTGGCTCTGAGAAACACATTAATATTTAATATTTTTTGCTTATCGACATGGATACTTTGAGAAGTTTATTTCTTAAAACAATAGCAGCATAACTGTATCTTTCAGAATTTTTATTTGCACATACATACATAATCTCATACGCCCACTAAAGCATCGAAACGTTTATCTCATATTTTAGCATCTATGTTTCTATATATAAGTTTTTAGTTCATCTCTTGATAATAGATTTGTATTGAATTACAGTGATATATAGATATATATATTCATGAATACTGGAATATCTATACATTTATCTCTATGTATATGTTTGTATCTACATGTCTATCGTCTAAACTTTTTGTGTGCCTTTCTGAGTGTGTCTATAAATCTATTAGTCTCTGTATGTCTATGTCTGTGACTTTCTGCATATATACAGGAAGTGGATCTACCTCTCTTTCAGCGATGATTATTTAGTTCATCTCAGGGGAACTGATTTTGTAGATGAAGACATAAGGAAAGTGCTTCCCTATCGGCAGATAATGCTCGTCCGGTATATAAAGAAGTAGGATATGAGTTATTACTGTAGAGGATAGTTTAATTTGCATAATAGTGCTTCAGACGTTTCGTCATTAAGTAAATAACATATTTTTATGCAAGACACAACGTGAATCAGAAGTTGAAACAAATGAAAACTTTAGAGAGCTTTACCTGTGATAATGGCTACATAAATACATACATACATACATACATACATACAAAGCCTGGACTCTCTTGCCTCTGAGAAGTCTTGGATAGAAAGCACTGAGCTCGTAGAAAACAGTAGAATTGACACGAAGCGTAGCCTCTCTTAGACACTACATCATATCACACGTCGAAGGCTATGCGTTTGCAATCCAGGAACAGGAGATTGTCATTAAGTACCTGGTAAAGAAAAGAGACAGTAACGTTCTTGTAATCCCAAGGTGTAACCGCATGTGTAGCCTATGTCATGTTTCTTGTGGAAGACATCACGCATGTGATTAGCAGCTGTTCTAAAATGTCCTAAATCTCCCTATGCGGCACGAGGTTGTTGCTAAAACAATTTACAATACCATTCACAAAGGA
>NC_142940.1:46657042-46672042 GCF_046866305.1 Octopus bimaculoides | reverse complement strand
ATGTCATCTGCCGTGATTTTATTTTTTCACTAACATCAACCAGGAATACTTTATAATCTATCATTTTATCTAAATGACAAGGAACCATCTTGACTACTGAACACCTTTCCACATCCATACCACCCTCCAGTTGTTTTAGCTTATATAATGGAGGGTGGGTGCCATGGCAGAATGAGAATGAGCTGAAACATCTTTCAGAATATTTCCAAGCCAATCTTTCAAAAGATTAGCTCCAACTGATCCATCCAAGATGAAATGTTCGCCAAAACAATTTCGGAGCCTAGAAGTAGCTAAATGATTAAATTAGTATATATATATATATATATATATATATGTGTGTGTGTGTGTGTGTGTGTGTGTGTGTGTGTGTGTGTGTGTGTGTGTGTGTGTGTGTGTGTGTGTGTGTGTGTGTGTGTGTGTGGTGTGTGTGTATGTGTGTGTGTGTGCGTGTGTGTGTGTACATACAGATACACACACACATACACACACATACACGCGACACACACATACACGCGCGCACTTACACACACACAAACACACACACACACACACACACACACACATATATATATATATATATATATATATATATATATATATACATGCTTGTGTGTATATGCATATGTGCATATATTTAAGTATATCCATATCTATCTATCTATGTTTCTAGCTGTCTTTCTGTCTGTTTTTTTATCTCTCGCACGATCAAGTTGCTTGTGTGGTTACGTGCTTATATACACACACACACACACACACACACACACACACACACACACACATATATATATATATATATATATATATATATATTTACATATATTCACACATATATACATATATGCACATACACATACATACGATTGTCAGATGTGTGTACACTTCTACTCTTACCATTATCACAACCAGTACTATTTCAACCACCACTGGCACTACATTCGTGACCACCACTTGTACCATCGGCGGCATCAGCACAATCTCCACCTGCAATAGCACTACCACAATCAGCACAAAGACACACACGCACACTTAGATATTTACATACATATACAACTGGCTTCTTTCAGCTTCTACATACCAAATCTACTCATAAATCTTTGATTGTCCCGAGGCTATAATATAAGACACTTGTCCAAGGTGCCACACATCCGGAAGCATGTGGTTGGGAATCAAATTTCTTCACACCTCAAGAGACACAAGCGTGTACACGAGAGACACTTTTAGAAAATAGTAGCCTACTAAAAATAGGAACTAAATTTCAGTCAACTTGCAGCATATAAAGAAGGCAAGTCATTTTGGACAAAGTAATCGTAGTTTTAACGTATCTGAAAGTATGAAAGTCTGGTCAGGTTCGGAGCAACTATGATTGGAGCTCAGTTGTATCTGGGAAAATCCAGGGCATTACAATGAGAGCAACTACTATTATTCCACCACTGCACTATGTCTTCTTCCAATCATACATTCTACAACGAAATTCTTGGTCTATCTAAAATTTACATTGTACTCCCTGTAACAACTGGATGGTAGTTGTCGATTCGTAGATAAGTATAATCCTGTTTGACAAATGATCTTGTCCTAGATGGTAAAAACAATAACCCTTAGCCGTGCTCGTGCTGAAATTGAAAATTCAAAGTCAATAAGAGCTTGTATAACACAGCTAAAAGTCACCGACAAGTTTTGTACTTCAGAAACAAGCAAAAGCAAGATCTAGGCTTCGCAATGAAGCGGCTATTTCAGAATTTCTTTTTCCTTGAGAAACGCCTAAAGAAAGACTGAGTGTCTCTAACTCCCACCTATTGACTGTCTGTTCATTCTGCTGAGTTCATCCATCCTTTGATTTGATTATTTTTCGTTTTGCATGGTATCCAAAGAAAAGAACCTTACCTGTCAAGCATTAAAGCACATCTGTCCAGATACTTTGCCCACTAAATCCACGAGAAACTACAGTGAAACGCATTTAGGTGCATCTGTATACCGTAGACACGAATGCATATGCTTCTAGAAGTAACGCAGGAACCCTTACGTGTTTGCCTGATGTGCAAGTTATTATAACCAAATCCCTTTCAGAATTAATTTTACTGTCTGACATAAGGAAGTCAAATTGGTGTATGTAGTCCTAATTAACTATTAAAGATAGGATTGTCGTGGTTGGAATGTATTTTATCATTGAAAAAATAAACATTTCTTCTACTTCACTAAATACCTCCAATACAATGAGAATTACATCAGAGTAACCGGATCAAAATTAATCAGCCGTGTGCGAGTGAACAAAGAGTAAATTAAGGATTCAACTCTTAGAAGTATTCTATGTAGTGAACATGTGGATATTTGAGGGAATGAAAAATTGAAATTATTTTCTTTTTTTCAAAATAAAAGGAAAAAATGATCAAATAGGAAAGGGTAAAAAAAAAATGTTACAAGAACTATGAATCCGAAACAAAATTGCAATTAGTCAACACCATTATATACACACATATATATGTACATGTATATACTAACAAGTATATATATATATATATATATATATATATATATATATATATATATATATATATATGTATATATTTGAAGGTTTGGAGGTCATGTACAGAAATTATATAGAAAAAAATTTTTAATTAAGGTACTCAGGAACCTGGATGTTTGTACATTTACAGATTCTTATTAAAGTCACATATTAAATGAAGCGCTTTTCACCTAGTCGTGTAGGTTTTTCAAATTGTACATATATATACTTACAAGTATGTATATATATATATATATATATATATATATATATATATATATATATATATATCTACATATATGCATTTGTCTATATATATATATATATATATATATATATATATATATATATATATATATATATATACACAAATATACACGCAAACGTGCAAAAAGCTTACACAAACTGATAGACACACACATACGTATAAGCGGAAAGAACAGCAGATGAATTGACATAACTATCGTCATTAAAACAATTTTAGAATTATAGGCAAAAATAAGCTGAAAGTTTGAATTAAAGGCATTAAAAAACAAAAACACATAATATAAATGTTCAGCATTATAATTGACACCCTATTTCTTTGAATTTCTCAATATTTATTCACTGTTAAGATGCTAATTTATTTTTGCGATAACTTGGGAGAAGCTATCCAGATTTCGTTTCAAGATAAATCTGATTATTTCGCAGTTTGAGTCTATAAAGGCTCTCATTACTGCACATAAACATAAGACATTTAAGCGCAATTATTTCAGTGGCTCTGGATTTAATGATGATGAAGAAGAAGAAGGAACTATGTAATAAATGATGTAGAATTTCCTGTGTGCAACATGAAAGAATTCGAGTCATGACATTTTTCTCCGTGTTAATATTAAATTGTACCATTTATACTGCCTCAGCATATGTCAGCATGCATTTGAGTATATATCGTACACACACGCACACACACACACACACACACACACACACATATATATATATATACATATATATGTAAGTATGTATGTATGTATGGATGGATGGATGGATGGATGGATATATGTATGTATATATATATATATATATATATATATATATATATATATATATATATATATATATATACATACACATATATAAACATATACATATACATATATGTATTGATAGATACATATATATCAATATATATGCATATACATAGATATGTATATATATATATATATATATATATATACTTATATATATATGTATATGTAAGTGTATATATATATGTGCATATATGTGTGTGTGTGTGTGTGTGTGTGTGAGAGAGAGACAGAGAGAGAGAAGTGGAGAGGGCAAGATAGACAGAAAGATGTAGATATATGTGACTATAGAAGTGCCTTTGCCCACACATAAAACATACATTTCGAAGGCAGTTTTACTGGAACTTCGAAGTTACGTTTATAACAGCTTCACTGCTGAGTCTGTCTAGCTGAAAATTTGAAGACACATTGTTCCCACAAAATAAATTTTCGAAGCTCTACACTTAAATCAAGTTATCTTTTATGCTCGAAATTATGAACCCAGCTTACAGTGGAAAAAAAAAAAAAAAAGAACAGCCATATATATCATGTGTCTCTTTTACTGTGTAGGCTGGAATGTACGTATGAACGTATGTATCTAAGTCTATGTCTAGTTAAGAATGCATGTGGATTACGATATGTTTGCGAGTTAGTGTTTGTATGAGAAAACATTACTTTTATTACATATATATATATATATATATATATATATATATATAAAGAATTCAACAAAAGACGATCATAATTCCCACTGAATTATAAAGCAATAAATATGGAAAATGTAAACATAATTATAACTGTCTGTATGATGTAAGTCTCATTACTAACACCCTTCTTCTTTATTCCACCGCAGTCAGTTAAATATAAACCATTGTACTTATATATAAAACATTTCTATCTATTTACATTAACAGAAGCACACATATGTACAAAAACATGTGCACACAAATAAACACCCACTCAGACACACTATATATATATATATATATATATATATATGTATGTGTGTGTGTGTGTGTGTGTGGGTGTGGGTGTGTATATACATATACATACATATATATATATATAAATATATATATATATATATATATATATATATATATATATATATATATATATATATAGTTGAAGTTTACAGGAAAACAAAAGACGAAGATAGGTGTATGAACTACAAGCTGGTGTATTAGTTTGATGCTCGGGAGAGTGATAAAGTCTCTTGCGTTTCGAGCCTACGCTCTTCAACAGAAAGGAAGAAGAAAAATAAATAGAGAATGAATGGTGACTGGTTGGAGAAAAAACGTTTGATAGGAGAGGTAGAAAGAAGGTGATCCCAAGATGAAGGTGCGCTCGCGTGTGTGTATGTGAGAATGTGTAAGTGTGTGTGGATATGTGCATCTGTAATGTCTGGGTGAGCGGATGGTGGTGTGTGGTGAGGGTCCTGGAAAGTGGTCAGTGCTAGTACGTTTCAAGTGGCGTGGGGTGGTGAGATGTCGTGTGGAGGCGTAGTGGTGGGTGGTGTAGGCGTGTGGGCTAAACTTTTCCTCTTTTACACGTTTCAGTCATGCCCCTTCGGTCACGCGTTAGCACCACTGTTGTCTTTCTGATTACCACAGTTTGGAGTGTTTCACATAACCACTCTTGTTTGTGCCTTTGTCCCAGCTGTTGGCCCATTTGGTGTATAAGGGAGTTTAATTCCGCTTTCCTTGTCTGCACCTCATGTTGGTCTGTTGGGTTCATTTGGTATTGTGGAGAGTAGGATGTCTAGTTCCTTTTTGAAGATATCTACTTCCACTTTATCCAGAATTCTTAATTTTGGGGGTAGGGCATTGAAGGGCTGTGGACTTTTGAACCCTAACCTACTGAAGTACCTGGGCCTAAATTTAGATGGAGTAAATTGTACCTTAGATACAATACAAACATATATATATATGTATATAAATACATATATAATATATACATATATACCTATATAATATATATACATATGTATATATGCACGCACAAGCATATACACACACGCTCACACATGCAGACACACACACACACACGGACGCAGACACACAGACACACACATACTTCTATATATTCTTACCGACAGAATAAAAACAAGCATTGGCTGAGAATATGTACAAGATAGATGAATTCACTCGAATGTTTATTATATATTTGTTGACAGCCACCTTAAACTTTCGCAGTTCGTGTTTGTTCAAATTGACAGCTTCAATAAACCATCACGGAAAAAACTCTGCCAATGAAAACAGTCGTAATGCATATATATATATAATTGCATTTTAGTTATCTGTGTGCGTACATGTTCATATATATATATATATATATATATATATATATATATATATATATATATATATATATATATATATATATATATATATATATATATGTATACATATATGTGTATGTGTGTGTGTGAGTATGTGTGTGTTTATAAATGTATGTGAGTGTATGGTTTTTCGTGAATAAGTGTTTCCTTTACATAACGGAAATAATATACAAAAACAATACAGATGGTACGGGACAACGTGTAACAAGTATTATATAAGATGAATGCTTAAACAGAAATGACGTAATGATGTCTTAGCGTTTCCGACAGTAGGTCATTATCATAAGGCAAAGAAAGTAATTTAGGGAGTGAGTAAGGAGAATATAAAAAAGCAATAAAAATTGTGCTCGAGAAAACATATCTATGTAAACACACAAACAAATATACATCGTACACACAATCCTGTTATTACAACAAAAGTATGTGAAATCAACTGAGATCTCTGCGTCTATTTTCACCCCTTTCAATTTATTTACTGTTTTGTTTTTATACTGAACCTAAATGCCATTGCATTATCTATGAATATGACAAGGAATATCTTTCTGTTGTAACGTAATTTGTTACGTACAATAAAGATAACCAGACAGCGCTAAAAACAACGTAACGAACTAATAAATCTCTTTACTAGCCAACAATCAATATTCCTTGTGAACTAACCAACCGACAACTTCCGACTTCACTGCGAACTGACACAAACTTCACTCGACTCTGAACTCTGAACTCACTCGGATCGTTACTATTTATACTTTACTCGGAGCAGTCTATCGCTAGCAAGGGGGCGTCGTAACTCTCATCACAACATCTCCCTTTTTGAGATTTCGACTTTTGTGAGAAAGTGGAATTTCTTTTCTTTTATTCTTTTTCTTTCTTGCACCTCTCTCGCTGTTTCTGTTTTTTTTTTTTTTTTTTAGCTGTTGTATCTTAATTGTTCCCCGACTTTTAAAGTAGTATTGTTCATTGCACACAGCACATTTTCTTTGCGTTGTACTAAGTGTTCCTGTTAGCACGCTTGAATTTTCTTGTTTTTTGTTTTTATTTGAAAATTTAATATCCTTTTCGATTAGGTATTACTTCCAGATATTCAGTCTGTTTTCGATTTCTGAAGCTAGTTCTACGGGGTTTAATTTCTCTCGGTACTGGCACTTCAAACATATAGAAGACTTCCATTGGTATTACTCTTCGTTCTTCTGTATATCTCATGTTTAACTGGTTAAGGTGCCTCTTACGTTCCAAAGTTGTCCTTTAATTAATTACATTATGTTACCTAATCCTTTGATTACACAGCCATCCTTCCAACATTCTTTACAATTTGTTTGTAATTTTTAAAATGAACTTTATCTCCTATTTCGAAATAGATCGATTTTATTTTATGCACGAATATTAAATCTGATGGTGACTTTCCTGAATTAGTATTTGGGATTTGGTGTTATTCTATATACTCTCAAAAATTTCGTTAGTGCCACGTCATTATCTACCTCATTCCTAGCTTTTCTAAAGCTCTTTTGAACGTGTTGACAATTTTTTCCGCCTGCCAATTTGACCTCGGGTGGTAGGGCGGAGCAAAGATGTGATCTATGGCATGTATTTTGCAGAAATGTCTTAATTCATATCCCGTGATTTCTGTTCCATTATCTGAAACTAACGTGTTTGGAACACAGTATCGAGCAAATAACTCGAGTAGAAACTTTATTATTCTGTTTGCTATGGGTTTATTACATATGGGGAGGACCCATAAATCAAATAATTCTAACCAATCGGTACCCAATAGATCGATTGCAGTTTTAATAACGAAGACTTTTAGTTATACTTTTAGTTCAGATGTGCCACCGAATTTTGAAAAGAATAAGTGTACCGCTAGTGAAAAAAGTTTGCGGAGCACTGGTCTAATGCTGTGATAGACAACGCTCCTTTAGTGTAACATGTATTCGAAATGGTCCTGAAGATTCGATGATTTGGGATGTCATCTAGTCCTTGCAGGCACTAGACACAGAAATCTTGAAATGTATGTATGTATGTTATTTACTTTTATTTCAAAATTTGTTTTTTGTTAATAAAGAAAGAGCGGGTTTCTAACCTAAATCCAAGGCTCTTTCACTGGAATTTCAACAACATTTACAGAGTATTTTTGCATGTATATGTGTGTGTGTGCAGTATATAAATTTACTGCATGTTCAGATTTGCGACTCTAGTTGTATGAATGCATTCTCATGCCTACAGTTGCAGTCTAGACGTGCGCATATATACCTCAATGGTAAACTTCTGGAAAGCTTTACAAATGTATGTAAGCATGTGTATGTATGTATGTATGTATGTATGCATGTACGATTGTAAATGTAATAAAAGTCTACAGGAGTAACATGTATTTACATTTTCCAAGGCAAAATTATCTTCTTATCTAACTTAAATGAAACTAAAATTTCGAAGTTTCATAATTCAATGCATTTATACATCACCTCCTGTCCAATAAAGTAAACGATATTATTATTATTGTTGTTGTTGTTGTTGTCAGTTATGTTTATGATGAGGTTGTTTAGTACCAGATCAGAATTCATCGACCAGTCATTAAGGAAAATCTATCTTAGTTGCAGCCATGTAATCTGGTTTATTTCCTAGTAATTAATATACTAGCAAACTTGCTTGTTATACTATACTGGGGAAACATTTACAGAATTGGTTTACTCCTGCCGATCAGAAAATGGCAAATGAAGATACATCCAAGAAAGTTTGAAACGCATAGATTATGCACGTGGTTTGACAAATGTGATTCTCGGAGTATCGATAGAGAGAAATGTCGCCATTCAGTTAGTAAATTTACATCCCACTGTTGCAGCGTGTATTATGAAGTTGATATATATTCGTACATTTGAAGACGTCCAATGCATAGGAATAGATAAATAACTTACAATAGATGATGTAATAGAAGTAATGTTAACACAGAATAGACAATAATAGAAATAATTCAGGATAATTTGTCTTCATTATTTGGTCAGCTAAGCTGAGCTGTGGAAGCGTGCTGGGCTCACACTTCAGAGATCCATAGATGAAAACTACCTTCTGTGAAGAAATAGATACTGTATTTAATATTTATACATTGCATGGCGTTGAGCTGGCAGAACCGTGAGCACGCCGGGCAAAATGCTTAGCGTGTCGAAAACACGAGTACCAGTCAAAGACTGGGGTGGATGCCATTGGTTTACCCCCTGCTACAAACTTTCTGAGCTTGTGCCAAAATGTGATACCAATATTTGTATATTATACGGCGGCGAATTGGCAGAATTTAGCTCGCCGTGCAAAATGCTTTGCAGCAGTTCTTCTGTGTTCATGTTCTGCGTTCAAATGCCGCCGGGGTTGACTTCTCTCGAGATTGCTGGCCTTCTGCAAAAATTTGAAACATATATATATATACTTGCTATTTTTATGAAAATAACGATGTTTCAAATTTTGACACAAGGCCATCAATTCCGGGGGTGGGGCTTTGCCGATGAAGTCGACTCAAGTGCTCAACTGGTACTTATTTTATCGACCCCGAAATGGTTATACATATCTACGGAGAGGCATTATGCAACAAATTGATGCGCGATCAAAAGGTCAAGATCTCAAGAAAAGGAGAGGGTAGGGGTGAAGAAACAACAGGACTTTTCGGTTAAAATGTAGGATACATCAACATTTAATATCCGCCTGCCATGCTGGCATGGGAAAGACCTATATTTGTCCATGTGTTTCGATGTTTGAAAATGGTACCGTGTTATATGAGCTGGAATTGTCTGCTATTTCTAACTGATCAGCTGACAATGTACGTACTCTAAGTTGCTTTCTGTGATGTACAAGTTTATCCACGCGAAAATATATTTCAAAACAATAAATTCAAATATAAATCATCAGTTTGATTGAAGCCGTTGACCAGTGGAATAATAGAGATATACATTGAAAAAAAAACAAAAACTTACAGCATTATATATGCATGTCATTATGTATTTAATATGTACACTGTTTGCATATCTCTCTTTCATACTATGAGTCTGTGCGAGCGTGTTTGTACACACTCATACATACGCATAAATATCTTATATATTTATATACAAAGAAATGAGTCTATTTTTGTCTGTCTGTTTCTCTCTCTCCCCCCTCTCTATGCATACATATATATACATTATATATATATATATATATATATATATATATATATATATATATATATATATATATATATATATATATATATATATATATATATATATACAGATATATAGATATACATACATATATATATACATATACATATATATATAAATACACATACACACACACACACACACACACACATATATATATATATATATATATATATATATATACAAACATATATATACAAACATATATATATATATGTGTATGTGTGTAAAGTTCTTTTTGGTGATGTGTGGTTACTATTTCCAAAATATT
The DNA here is from genome assembly GCF_046866305.1 of Octopus bimaculoides. NCBI lineage: Eukaryota > Metazoa > Mollusca > Cephalopoda > Octopoda > Octopodidae > Octopus > Octopus bimaculoides. Next base: position 46,661,712 of record NC_142940.1, on the reverse strand, counting down.
TGGATATTATATGGGTATCATTCCAATCGCTGCACCCACTTTGTTGTTCTAATCATTATATATGCTGTGGATTTTTTTTTCTTTTTTCCTTCTTGCTTTTGCTACTGAAACATCAATAACCTCTCATCCTTGACAATAAATGTGTTTGTGTTGAAATTGAAATCTATACTGTAAATTTTCCAGATGCAAGGGGTGGTTGTTGGGGACTTCGTTCTGGATATAATCACACGTTTAGTATGAATATATTTTCGTTCATCAATGTAAAAGCATTTTTTTTTTGTAAGTTTTATTTTAAAATTTAACGTGCAAACCTGTCAGCCTGTGTGTGATTGTTTCACTGGTTAAAATTAACAGCCATAGCTACCTCAAAATCTGTTTTACCGATTTCTTAAATGAAAGGGCTCATAAGATTATGTGCTCAAAGATACATTTACTTATTACTTCATCCTGAGGATAAGTGTGTTCAATTTTGACTGACTACAACAACTACATTTAAAAAAAAAATTACCATACCCATCGAAGACTCTGCCTTGTCGCTCGATCTGCTAGAAATGCTAGCTATATTCCATCGACTCCAATATCTTCTGTCTTCAAAAACGTGATAGGTTAACTGTAAGTTTCGGGGTTCATTCAAGTGGAGGTTAGTGGGTAGTGAGAAAACTCCACCGCTACCCACTAACCTCGATGACCTTAAACATCGAATAACAACAGCGATCAATTCAGTGGATCTTGATATGCTGAACTACGTCTGGGAGGAATTCTCTTATTGCATTGATATTTCCCGTGCTGCAGGTGGAGGCCACATTGGACACTTGTTAGACAGGAAATGAAAGTTGATTGTGAACAAATACTTGTGACTTAGTTGGAGTTTCCTATTGCATTTCTTTATTAAAATATTACGTAATGAAATCGGTTCATTCTTTTTGAATAACCCTGTATAATATATATATATATATATATATATATATATATATATATATATATATATATATATATATATATATATATATGTTATTTAGACATTAGCAAATTTATTAGAATATTTAGCTGAAGATCAGAATGGAGTATTCCATGCTCTTAACTGTGAAACTGTCGTACTAAATTAACTAAAGGCAAGTTTTTTTACTCTTCTTTACTGTTTTTTGTTGTGTGTATCAAAAATATCGCTATCAATTTACAGTAAAATTTGTAGTTTTGGAATCAGTAGTTCTTTAGCTGCTATTTCTGAATTCTCAGTATGTTGGAGAAGCAGGTTACTGTCAATCCCTATATATTTATGAGTATATATATATATATATATATATATATATATATATATATATATATATATATATATATATTAACTGAAACCAAATACGGTTCATGTTATGGAGGTCAGAGCTGAGCTAATAGATTTATCACAAACATGTTCCAAACGTGAAGATTCTGTCCTGTACTGAGACAAAGTATCATTTATTATTATATTATCCAATGTGATCTTCCTGTTTTTTAGCGATGTCAGTTTCTTGTGAAAGATCTAACTCCTATCTGTAGCAACAAGAGCTATCTTATCCATGTACCATCTGTTACTGTTTAAAAAGTCAGCCCTAACTGTGCAGATCTATGATCAAATGTATAATACCTTTAGTACATTATCCAATGTGTCCTTTTCAAGACATCAAATCACCAACAGCTTCTGTTATTGGTGATTTTGTTTTCGTTTAGCCTCAGGTCAGCTCTGATTAAATGGAACTATAATAAAATCTGTTCCGACGCAACCATCCGATTTTTTGTGTGGTGGTGGTGGGGGAGTATCTAATAAAACATTATCTAAATTGTTCTTCTTTTTTCAAGTGATTTTCTATGTAATTTGAGGAAGATCTAACTGCTGTTTTTATTAGACTTACTGACAACGTAATGAATCTTTTAGTTAACGCCTGTAAAAACACTTGGTTAATGTTTTATCATTTTGTTAATTTGCAACATTTCAATAAAAGGTGTTAAAACTAAATAAAATCTGAAGTCAATTAATTAATGTTCAAGAAGTACTTGAAATACAAAGAACTCGCCTTCAGTTTTCTCTTTGAAATTATGCCGTTAGCGGAAGTGGATGAGGAAAGCCTTACATCTTCAGTAGCAAACTTAACGTTCATCAAAAATTGGAAACTTTTAAGAAAATGTCTTCTGATAATTAATTTTATTGTTGGTTGATATTAACTGTTGTTGTTTAGCCCCAGGTTAGCCATGTTCGAGTAGACATGAAAAATGGCATTCTCTGGTCCTATCGCATTAACAGCCTTCTAATACATTACCAAACATGTCGTTTAACGATTTATAAGACTGTAGAGTATGATGTAATTCAAAGACTTAGTTGCAATTTCTTGTAGATTCACTGATCACATTCCAGCCCACACATTGGATTGACATGCGTGAATAGTAATTTCTAAGGCAGGCTGAATTCAACTTTATTTTGTGGTCTGTAAGCAGTTTGAGATACCTTATGTTGTTGAACTTAGAAGGAAGAAGAACAATGTCGGCCTCGGCTGATTTCCGGTTAAGTGCGTGGAAGTACATGACTAAAAACTATACGGTATTTTCTTCAACTTCCCTCTAGATTTGACCATATTGTTAATACTGATTTCAGCTCCATATTGTTGATATTGATTTCAAATTTTGGCATAAGGCCAGCAAGTTCGGATGAGGAGTAAGCCGATTGCATAGACCCAGTGATCATTCGGAACTTAGTTTATTGACTCCGAAAAGATGAAAGGCAAAGACGTCCTCGGCGGAATTTGAACGTGAAAACGGACAAAATGCTGCTTGTTGTTATTGTTTAACTTTATGCTGGGCATGATCAGAGAAACTTCTCAGTAAAGATCTTCAAACGATGACAATCCCTGAATTCTTTTTGGCGGGATGTATTCGGGACTGTTTATACTGTTGTATATTTCAGCCGTTTTTGTATAATATGCGGGATATTTCGTAAGTTATATTTAGCAAATGGAGAAAACTTGTCGAATCTTACACAAAGTATTACATTTATTTGTAGCTAACACCTCAGTATAATTACAACTAGACAGCATGTCTCAACGATATCCACAGCATATATTGTTGTCTCTACAGCAACAGACCTCGATTTTGACACGATTTCTTCGCACTTGTGATTTCTGATATATTTACACCTTATATATGCATGGTTCTTCATTTTTGTTTGTTTCTTTGAAGTGGAAACATATTCGTTATTTCTTTCACAGTTTGCAATTTTTACTCCATGTTCGACAAGGTGTAAATACCGAATATTATTTTTTTCTCTCAGTTTATTTTACTGCAAGCAAATATGCGTATGAAAACAAAACATAAGAAACAAACAACCAAAGCATTAATGTAAATGGCTGCAAGTATGGCTGTGTGGTTAAGAAATTAATTTTCCAACCACATCATCTCATTTTTTGAATCCAATGTGCAATATGTCGGGGGTATCTTCTATTGTTGATTTGATTTGTGTTAGATATTTCGCAGATGGAATGTGTATGCGTATATAAATAATTGCTTTAGCATTTCCATAATTTTAGCAACGAATCAAGTCTTGAGAGAATGGTTTCTATCTACGATTGCATTAACGTAGTATCGTGGTTACACAGAATACTAAGGCTGGTTGTTTAAGCCAACATAGCTTCATACTTTGTCAGGAGAAGAAATGCCATACGATATTTGTTCCAATTCTACTCTCAGAGCTCAAATCTCGCCATGGTAAACTTTTCCTTCCATCACTCGGTGGTTAATAAACTGCACTAGCAAACAAGTATCGTTTCAGCTAATCCTTTTCTTAAAGTCCAGGTCTTGTGTCTCTATAAGAAATAGTTATTCCCTAATTATTCTTAAAACTTATGTCGATTTGATATCTTGATCTTTCTACCTAGGAGGAATTACAGCCTCATCTCAAGAGAATTCTCTTAAACATCAAAACGAAAATAAAACTAACGAAGAAGACTGTTTATGTTTTCTTATTTCTTAAGATATGACAGCCGGAAAAGATGAAAGGATGTAATGCATTGTACATACCAACACTCGCAAACGCTTCTTGTTCGGTATCTCGTACCGAGCTATTGGTAATTTGCATAGACGTAGGACTAGCTGTGTAGTAAGTCATAAGCGGAGGAGTGGCTGTGTGGTAAGTAGCTTGCTTACGAACTATATGGTTCACTTCCACTGCGTGGCACCTTAGGCAAGTGTCTTCCACTATAGTCATGGGCCGACCAAAGCCTTGTGAGTGGATTTGGTAGACGGAAACTGAAAGAAGCCCGTCGTATATATGTATATGTATGTGTGTGTATATGTTTGTGTGTCTGTGTTATCCCCCCCCCCCCAACATCACTTGACAACCGATGCTGGTGTGTTTATGTCCCCGTAACTTAGCGGTTCAGCAAAAGAAACTGATAGAATAAGTACTAGGTTTACAAAGAATAAGTCCTGGGGTCGATTTGCTCGATTAAAGGCGGTGCTCCAGCATGACCACACTCAAATGACTGAAACAAGTAAAAGAGTGAAAGAGAGTTACGTATGTAGCCGCGAGTAGACATAATTAATTTCTCGGCTCTCCCACGACTGACCCATGGAGACGTGAATGGCTCGCGTTGGAGAGTTGCTTTCATTTATAGCTGAGTCATTTGGAGTAAACTGAAATGAAGACT
>NC_142940.1:46642042-46652042 GCF_046866305.1 Octopus bimaculoides | reverse complement strand
TATTTGATGGTTCATTCACGTAATGGGAGTTATTTGTTCTATGGGGTTAGATAAAGTTTACAGAGAAACAACATTTATGAGAATATAAGAATTAAAAATATTGTTTTTCTCATTTACGGAATTGATATGGACAATACGATTACGAATGAAGAGAAAGAGGAAATACAATATGCATACCTACCTACCTACACATTTATAGTATGTATGTAGTTTTAACACACACACATATACACACATATATATATATGTGTGTATATATATATATATATATATATGTGTATATAAATAGAGAGAGAGAGAGGGAGAAAGAAAGAAAGAGAGAGAAGGAAAGAGAGAGAAGGAAAGAGAGAGAAGGAAAGAGAAAGTGGGTGTGAGTCTGACATACATACAAACATATACTTACATATATAAATACATATACATCAACTTTTTCCGTCGAAACGGATTTCTCTCAGTATAAAGTGAACTAATATAGTTATATTTGCATCCGAACAATTTCGTAGCAGAGATTTACGTCCATATTTGTCCAAACTTATAAATTATGATATATAGTTAACCAAACTCCATTTAACCGTTGTACGATTAAAGTTTCTTCTCTGGTTAAAAGTCTGGGGTGGGATGGGTTTTGGTGCACTTCGCTACAAAAGCAATACAAGGGTGTTTCGATTCCCTTGCATAGCTTTTAACGGTTTCTTTTTTATACATCCGGAAATTTTCGCCCCATACCTTCTGAATCATTAATTATAGGGAGATTTTCATTCAAACAACTTGGTAAGCGTTACCTATTTACTTGCATACACAAATGTATACTCAAACAAGATATGTTGGAGTGCATTCAAACGTAACTATGGTTTGCATATATATACATATAATATACGTATGTATATTATATATATATACATATATACATTATGCGCATATATATATATATATATATATATATATATATATATATATATATATATATATGTTCGACCGTGAGTATGAATGTATATAATTGAAAAATATATGTGTTGTATCTTGAATATCAATGATGATATTGAGCCTGAAATTTGGTGGTTGGTGCTAGTCGATTATATTGACCTAAGTGCTTTGCTGGTACTTATTTTATCCGCGCCGAAATGATAAACGGCAAAGTTCACCTCGACGGAACTTGAACTCAAAACGTTATAGATGGATGAAATGCCGCAAAGCATGTTTTCCCAGGTGTGCTAACAGTTTTACCTGTTTACCGCCTCCGTAAAAATGGCAAGCAATTTTCGGAAGTCCATCTCAACGATCCCAGTATACAACTGGTACTTGTTTTATTGCCATCCGAAACGATGAAAGTCATAGTGGCCCTCGGCGAAAATTGAACTCTGATTCCTACCTGTTGTAATTTCTTTCAGACATTGATTCAATCTATTTGTTTGACTCCACCGTCTCTCTCTGTATACATATATATCATTCTCCCTTTGCTTCCGTCTTTCTCTTTTCTTCAGATGAAGGAGTAACACTCGAAAAGTTAAGACAGGTTTTTCCTTATCGAAGCGTTAACCTAATGCTAGTTTAGTCGAACTGTCTCAAAGTTTCTTTAGATGTTCGCCTTTAAAATGTCTATTTCTTTTCTGCTACATTATATATATATATATATATATATATATATATATATATATATATATATATATATATATATATATATATATATATATATATACATATATGTGTGTGTTTAGTGTTGACATACTGTACGTAGATATATACACACACAGACACGTTCAACATACACTAACATAACTTTAGTTATAACACTATATCATGAGGTTTGACTACTTTATACAGGCGAAATCCTTATTCTCATGAAACAGTGCATAATAGCAAGAAGAAGAAGAAGCAGAAGAAGAAGAAGAAGAAGAAGAAGAAGAAGAAGAAGAAGAAGAAGAAGAAGAAGAAGAAGAAGAAGAAGAAGAAGAAGAAGAAGAAGAACTATATGTATTTTGTATTTTCCGGCGTATTTACAAAATTGGATGAAAACTTGTACATCCGAAACTGACAGTTCTGCGAAATTTGCTTATTCTTTTGTTCGTAGGTCTGTTTAAGTGTTTTCGATATTTGTCTCAGAGTGGTAAGAACTGTATGCTACTATAGACTAAACAATTATTATCTAACTTGAAACTAACCACGGAGCCTTTTAACGCTTCTTTTATACTTGAATAAATACTACTTCGGTTTAAAAAAAATAAAGAAAAAAATCCTTCGAGCATTTCATTTTGTGTAGAATGAAACAGTCATCATCATAATCATCATCACCATCATCATCACCATCATCATAACCAGTGCTTTTTTGTCCCTCTGTTATTACTGTTATTGTTGGTTTTCATTGTTTAATATACATATATTTTTCATTTTTGCTCCTTTATAATTTCACCTTTTAACCTTCAAAACCGGTTATCCTATCCTCGCTTCCTCTCTGCACACACACACACACACACTCACACACACACACACACACACACACACGCACACACACACGCACACACACACGCACACACATACGCACACACACACGCACACACACACTTGAACACATAAATGTTTATATATGCATATATATACTTAAATACATATGTCAATATACCTACATACATATATGAGTATATATATATACATATATATATATATATATATATATATATATATAATGCATGTATGTGTGCGTATATATATATATATATATATATATATATAGATATATATATATACACACTTATATTTGTAGGTAGAAATCAGTAGTGCTATGGATGTATATATCTGAAGTGTACGTGTTTATGTGCACGTTTGTCTATATATTGCCTGTAAATGTGCGCATGCATAGAGTCTGTGCGTCTATGCGTGTGTATGTGTGTGTATATGTGCGTGTCTGTGTGTGTATGTGTGTGGGTGTATATGTCTGTATGTGCATATAGGTACCTACTTTTCCTTCTGCGCAGCAAATCTTTTGCATCTTAACTTTACATATTTGTATGGGTTTATGTTTGTGATTTTGTGATGTCTTGTGTTTTTGTTTTTTTTTTGTTTTTGCTGTTGTTTTGTTTTTGAAGTTGTCTGAAGTTGATATAATCGTATTATATATTTAATTTTATTTTCCTGCAGAGATAAATCCTTGGGGAATTCGGAAGAAATGCTTCACTGAGTAAACGTTTGCTTCTACTGAAGATTCCAAGCTCGCGTCTACTTATTGACGCTATCATTGGTCCAGCCCTCGGTAAAGTGCAATATTCCACATGTATGCTTAACACGTCTGTCAGCTTTACTGCTGCTGCTATGACTACTGATGCTGCCTCTACTACTACTACTACTACTACTACTAATAATAATAATAATAATAATAATAATAATAATAATAATAATAATAATAATAATAATAATCTTTTCTATTCTAGGCACAAGGTCCGAAATTTTAGGGGATCCACTCCAGTACACAACTCGCGGTCATAGGATCGCGGTTTCGATTCCCAGACCGGGCGTTGTGAGTATTTATTGAGCGAAAACACCTAAAGCTCCACGATGCTCCGGCAGGGGATGGTGGCGAACCCTGCTGTACTCTTCCACCACAACTTTCTCTCACTTTTACTTCCTGTTTCTGTTGTGCATGTAATTCAAAGGGTCAGCCCTGTCATACTGTGTCACGCTAAATATCCCCGAGAACTACGTTAAGGGTACACGTGTCTGTGGAGTGCTCAGCCACTTGCACGTTAATTTCATGAGCAGGCTGTTCCGTTGATCGGATCAACTGGAACCCTCGTCGTCGTAAGCGACAGAGTGCAACAACAAATTTGTCTATCCAGTGGCTTACATTCTTAAGCGTGGCCAAAGCGTGAAATAGGTAAAAATAATATTCTACTCTTCACACAACAGACCAACTATGAAAAATTAAACTGGAAAACCCTAATTCTGAGTAGAATGATAATCATGAGCTAATTCTACCTGAGAAATGTATTAGACTTTGTGTGGTTACTTGATTGCTAAACACATTAATCAACGTTTCCCACTTCTCACAATTTCGTCTTAAGGAGGGACGACAACAATGTGAATAAAATATCTGAACATGTGCTTCTTATTCATCAGGTTTAATATAAATGAATAACTTAAAGCAAGGGATAATACAATTTGCCCAGATTCGTTTGGGAAGCACATTCATAATTTTCTTTCTTTTTCACTGCATGCATTTAACTGTGGCATGAACGAATTTGTCCAAGTTCTACTAAAGTATTGTAGATCGTTTTATGTTAGTGGTGTTATTGATTATTTATTTATTGAACGATTCAACTTCGCAAAACATTGTCTCAACTTCATTTTCAGTCATTTCCTTCATGTCTACTTCATTTTCGTTAACTTCTTCATAATTCGATCTAACTTAAAATGGTGATCGGTTAACACGTTCCGAAAAGTATCGAATTAAATCACTAACAACTGGATCGTCTATTCCATGAGAAGAAAAGCCGAGCCACCTTCCAATAGTATATATTTCCTATATATTTCCTATCCAATGTTGTTGAAGCAATTAGCTTAATCATTAGCAGTTTCAAGTAAACTATATTTGCAGAAGGTTCGCACGTTAGTAAATTGTTTGTCAGTTTTCCTCCATGTTATTTGAATATTTGCTTTGAAGGTTATAAGCTGTTTCTAAACTTATACTATTATTCCTGCACTTGAATTTTCCTTCTACAACTTGAACAGTTAAGATGCTCACTTTGTAACCATGTGGTTTGGGGATTAAGTTTTACTGTGCGGCATGACAACTACCAAATGCCTTGTGATGGAATTCAATAGACAGAAACTACATGGAAGCCCATCGCATATATATGTGTATGTGTCTGTCTTTGTGTTTCTTTCTGTCGCCCCCTCTCCCCATAAACCCACATGATAACGGTGTTGATTTGTTTACGTCTGTACAACTTAGCGGTTCGGTAAAAGAGTGCCATAGAATGAATTCAAGCCTTCGAAAAATAAGTACTGGCATCAATTTGTTAGACTAAAAACTTCGAGGCGCTGCCACAGAATGGCCGTGTTTTAAACACTGAAACAAGTATAAGATCTAAAAAATAGAGGGAATCTTTCAAAAACATTAAAATAGCTCGGGAGCAAAAATATGATTGCTAGATTTTTGCACAAATCCCTCAGTGCCGTTCCCATAACAAAACTGTTAAATCTTTTCTCGAAATGTCGTGTGTGTGTGTATCTCTCTCTCTCTCTCTATATATATATATATATATATATATATATATATATATACATATAGATGTATTCCGTTAGGAAAGTATTAGACTACAAAATAGAGCTCGTTCACACTTACAATTACCAAATACCAGGCAGTATTAGGGTATACTTCCAATTCTAGGCTTATGCATGTATGTATGAAGTTATGTATGTATGTAGTGTGGACAAAAAAATACGTTAAGAGCAAGGGTTCGAAAGTGTCTATTAATAAGTATATTTTTGTAGGTTGATATGAGTCAGCTTACAAATATTTATTAATGCGTATTTGTGTGCTGCGGTATTGCACAGCAAACAACCGCAAAAGTTCTTGGGCTGTTTTAGAAGAATTTTCATTTGGGAGTTGTAGAATATAAAAGAATAAATAAAGTTTGAAGTTGTTTGCGTTTGCTGAATTTCAATTAAACTCTCTTGCAACTGTAAAGATTCTAACATTTCTAGCTGTAGTTGAAAATCGAAAAGAAAATAGAAAACGGATTTTTATTTTTTAAAAAACGGTAAAAGGTAAGTAGAAGACAACGACAAAGGAAAAAAGCGATCGATATTTACCCATTTCAAAATTTATACGTAACCTAAAATGCAGTTCAGGAGAACATTAATATTTTTAAGCAATAGTTGTTAAAATAGGGAATGGTTTGGGAATGAATTTCAAGTTGTAGGGCAGTTGATAAAATGAAAAATTCAATTCCTTGTTGTGTTCGTAATTTATGTACAATATATCATATTTTATATTATTCTTTCTCAATGCATTAAGAATAGATTTAGAAACTCACTTGTTTAGAATGATATAGTTAGTGATTGTGAACAAAAATAAGTAGCAAACGCATTCACTCGTTTTGAAGTGTTTAGGTTTCATTGTTATTTGAATATTTAATGATTTAAGTGTGTATCATTTACCATTATAGAGGCCCACGTGTTGCTTCTCACCTCCATGTTTCCGGGCTCATTCCCACAGCGTGGCACATTAGGCGAGTGTCTTCTGCAATAGCCTCGATCAGAGTAAAGTCTTTTGAGTGGATTTGGTCGACAGAAACGGAAAGAATGTCCTGTGTATACACACACACGCACGCACACACACACACACACACACACACACACACACACACAGACTAACACACATACACACACACGCATATTTATTAGTTAATAAATTGTATAGTATACGCCTGTTAGTTTGCCGGTAAAGCACGTGTGTATGTGTGTGTGTGTGTATGTGTGCGTGTGTGTGTGTCCCTTATGACGTCTTGACAACTATGTCTGATATTTTCGTTTCCGTAATTTAGCGGTCCGGCATAGTAGTTCTTCATAAAACGCGGTACTTTTGCCGAACCACAAAGTTACAAGGACGGAAGCACACCAGCATTGACTCTCAAGCGATGCTGTGTGTGTGTGTGGGGCAACACACGCACACACACACACACACACACGCACACACACACACACACATATATATATATATACACGACGGGCTTCTTAGACATATAGCGAAGTTATCTGAACTTCAGAAAAGTGAAAAACTACACAAAAGAGACAAGACAAAACAAAATCACATATATAAACCCATTCGTATATGTAAAGCTAAGATGCAATGTATTTGCTTTGTGAAAGAGAAAACGGTTTAGATATTTAAAATAAGCAGCCCAGGAATATGTAAGATCACATCCAGGAACAAGAATATAAATTTAAAAATTCCCAAATGCAAACCAATGTTATTCGAGAGGCTTCTAATGCACCATCTTAATATATAGCTTCATTACCCTTTCGTCCCCACCATCACATAGTCCTACAGCATCTTATGTCAGAAACAACCAATGATTCGGCACACTACTTCACCTACACCTACACCTACCCTAAATTCCATCATTACGATAATACCCCACCCACAGACACACATACTTCATCGTTCTATCCATTGAACTACTATCAGTCGATCGTCACCATTAACAGCCCACATCATTCATTAACATCATAATATCATTCAGATCTTGCACATTTATCTCTCGTTAAATCTATGCTCTGTGTTGACTTAATGCCAGCCAAGTTTTCCATTGAATCATTTCTGTAATCATTTAAAAGTTGCATTGTTATAACGTTCTATATTCTATTTTGTGCTAATGATATCAATTAGGTCATTTATTTACTGGCTCTGGTGAGATAATTCCGAGTTTGGCACAGACATGACTGCGAACTCCCACGTATATGTATGTATGTATGTATGTATGTATGTATGTATGTATGTATGTATGCATATATAAGTGTGTATGTTTGTGTGTGTGTGTATGTGTGTGTTTGCGTGCACATGTGTAATTATGTTTGTATCATTTTTTCCAGGGAAGGAGCTGGTTTCTAATGAAGAAAAACAAACACTCTTGCTACAATTTAGATAAGCAAAAGAGTAAGTGCTATGCGTTGAACTTAATGATATATGCTGTATATCTTTACTGTTTCGCTTAGAGATTGTATTGGTAAAGTCCTTGTAACTACCTTAATCTAATGCTGAGATGTTTCAGCGAGTCACTTAAACTTTTAGTAACATCTATGTTATAAAGCGGTCTTTTGCCACTGTGTATCTGTCTTTTGACGACAATTGTCACTCTGACAGATATTGTCATATTCCAAAGTCGTCGATAGGACGTTTCCATCTGACACTGTACGATCCCCAGTCGTACAGTGTTACTATCCTCAAAAGGTCGGATCGTTATAACGTTCATTCAGTATCACAGTATAATTACTATATCAGCACAAACACGACTATAAACACAGTCTACACGTACTCTCGTACTCTACGTCATTAAACTTTGCATCAGACGGATTCTTTCGGAGTACAAAATTACTGTATCGTCCATGTTCTGTTAGCGCTAGTTTTCTTAATCTTTACATTCTTTCGCGAAGATTTGCTTATATCTTCTGTAGTATACTTCGAAGGTTCGTATTGGAATTCAGTTATTGAATTCGCAATATAGCCTAGCGAAAACACTTTTCCTGGCTTTTCTGACGACTTCAATAATTGCAGCATTTATTGGAGTAATATTAATCGTTGTTGTTGCTTCTGTTGTTGCTCTTGCGGTTGTATCTGCTGTTGTTGTTCTTTCAACTGTTGTTGCTGTTTTTGCCACTCAAGCAGAACGGCCAACAAATCTTCCATAATTTTACGATTTTTTCTTAAAATTTACACAGCAAAAGCTTTTGTGAGTTTGTTAACTCCTCTACAAGTTTATATTAACTCCACGTCGCCACTATTATAAAGCAGTCTTTTGTCACTGTTGTGTCTGTCTCGTACGACGGTTGTCATTCTGACAGATATATTCCGAAGTCGTCGATAGGATGTTTCTATCTGGCACTGTACGACACCCTGTCGTACAGTGTTATTATCCTCAAAAAGGGTGGCTCTTTATTGCATCCACTCAGTATCACAGTCTGTTCGTATTCTACTTCCTTTCTCGATACAGGACGAAGTCACCTTAATTAGTGGCTGATTCATTCCACTCGTCATGTAGAAGAGGTGTACCATTATTAAAAATTCCCTACAACAATCTACCAAATTAATTGTATATCGGTAAATTAGTACATAAATTTGAAGATAGTGTACATACAGGTTTCGAAGAAGATATCTGTAAATATTCTCTGTCACAATGAGAAGAAGAAGAAGAAGAAGAAGAAGAAGAAGAAGAAGAAGAAGAAGAAGAAGAAGAAGAAGAAGAAGAAGAAGAAGAAGAAGAAGAAGAAGAAGAAGAAGAAACTATTATTGAAGGTTAAAATGTACGACATGTAAACATTCTTTTAAATTATATTAAATTAAGAGAACAAGGAATAACGACTGTGAAATTATAGATTTACACACAAAATGATATAACCAGATTGTATAGTCTGTGAGATTCTATTGAACTATTGGAGTAAAGGAAGTGGGGAAATATTGGCAATGTGACAATAATGACGAACTCTAAATCTTGAGGAAAAGATAATTTTCATAAAGACTGGAAGAAACTGATTGATAAATACACGCACAGGAAGTACGTTTTGTCAGAAGAGACCAACGAAATATGGGAGACATTTGGAAACCGTCCAGTCACTAATTTATTGTAAAACATTGTTTGTTATAGTGATCGCTTGCATCCTACTTTGGTAAATGAAGATAAAATGGTAATGTTTCTCTCGTTCTGTCTGCCTATCTTCCTGTTTGTCTGTCTGTCTCTCGCAAACACTCAGGCACGCACGCACACACACACACACACACACACACACACACACACACACACACACACATACACATGCATATACACACACACACACACACGCACGCACACGCACACGCACAGACCGATATATTATGTGATATTTATGGCCATTACAAATAATGTCACCATAGAAGACAAAACAACATAATAAGAAAGCTTCTATTGTGTCACGTGAACTACTAAATGTAGCAGTCGTATTTCACTCAAATTACACGTTGTTATTTAAAAAGAGCAAAAGAGGGAGAGAAAGAGAGAAATTAATACTGATATTATGCGTGCTTGTACAGGAATTTACGTAGTACATTATATATATATGCGCGCGCGTGTGTGTGTGTATTTATCTTATACTGCCTACTACTGCTGCGTATAGCGGATTTTGTTATTTCATTCAGCCCGGCGGGGTATCCGCGAACTCATTGAATGTTTCCGTCATTTCCTCCTACATCTGAAATAATAACTCCATAGGAACTGTTATCACATCACAAAACCCCTTGTATCTGGCCTATTGA
>NC_142940.1:46632042-46637042 GCF_046866305.1 Octopus bimaculoides | reverse complement strand
TGTCTATGTATTCCTGATTTCTGAAGTTTTACAGTTGTGATTTTGCTTTTTTTTTGTTTTGAGCATTTTATGACAGAACTAAGATGAACGTCATGATGTGATAATGATGATAAGGAGGAGGAGAGGGAGGAGGAGGAGAGGGAGGAGGAGGAGAGGGAGGAGGAGGAGAGGGAGGAGGAGGAGAGGGAGGAGGAGGAGAGGGAGGAGGAGGAGAGGGAGGAGGAGGAGAGGGAGGAGGAGGAGAGGGAGGAGGAGGAGAGGGAGGAGGAGGAGAGGGAGGAGGAGGAGAGGGAGGAGGAGGAGAGGGAGGAGGAGAGGGAGGAGGAGGAGAGGGAGGAGGAGGAGCGGGAGGAGGAGGAGGAGGAGGAGAGGGAGGAGGAGGCGAGGGAGGAGGAGGAGGATGGTAATGATGATGAAGATGACGATGGGAAATATGATGATATTGACTGATGATGATGATGACGGTGATGATGATGATGATGATGATGATGATGGTGATGATGATGATGATGTGGATGATGATGATGAGGAAAATGGTGAACATGATGGTAGGGAGGAGGAGGAAGGTGAGGAGGGAGCAAATGAATGGTTGTGATGATGATGACGATGACTATGTTGATAAAGATGATTAGGAGGATGGTATTGATGACGACGACGACGACGACGACGATGATGATGTTTCTTCGCTCCAATCAACCTTGATTTGTTTATGATCGAACTCATTTCCTCAACCCATCCACCCATCCATTCATCCTCCCAAACATTTTCCTCAGACATAACCAATGCAGGACTACGTTATAAGCTACAGACTTCCTTTAGAAGGCGATAGAGCATAGTTCTTAGAACATTTGCTACCACCACCTAACGTCATCGTCACTCACTTTCTTCAAGATTTGTCTTAGTGAGAATCAGTCTTTTTATCGTAGCTTAATAACAAGTTAACGGCAATTGAAAAAGACCTATAATCAATATTCCTCCAAACATGACCTTTACGCCTTTCTCTCGGGAATTGCCTATCTAGATAATCTTTAATGTGTCCAGCTCTTATCGAAACGGGTGAGGAAAATTTGGCTGCTATTTCTAAATGGCTGTGTCTTTAGGATGTAAGTTAAATTTCGTATATACAGTTCTTCTTCTTCTTCTTTTTCTTCTTCTTCTTCTTCTTCTTCTTCTTCTTCTTCTTCTTCTTCTTCTTCTTCTTCTTCTTCTTCTTCTTCTTCTTTCTTCTGTGGAGGCGCAATGACCCAGTGGTTAGGGCAGCGGACTCGCAGTCATAGGATCGCAGTTTCGATTCCCAGACCGGGCGTTGTGAGTGTTTATTGAGAGAAAACACCTAAAGCTCCCCAAGGCTCTGGCAGGGGATGGTGGCAAACCCTGCTGTACTCTTCCACCACAACTTTCTCTCACACTTACTTCCTGTTTCTGTTTTGCCTGTAATTCAAAGGGTCAGCCTTGTCACACTGTGTCACGCTGAATATCCCCGAGAACTACGTTAAGGGTACACGTATCTGTGGAGTGCTCAGCCACTTGCACGTTAATTTCACGAGCAGGCTGTTCCGTTGATCGGATCAACTGGAACCCTCGACGTCGTAAGCGACGGAGTGCCAACAACTTTCTCCTACCATTCTTAATCTTCAACTTTCTTTTCTTTTTCATCATACACTTTCACCTCTTCTGCCTTGCCCTTCATTTCTCTTCCCATCATCACCAGATCAAACCCGACCCCCGTCACAGATCCCCACAACCAAAATTTCTTCTACCAGTAACCCAACAACACTACAAATACAAACACACATACAGCAAAGATCAAGGCCTTCAAATTATCGCAAATGTATATGAATAAATATTAATATAATACACATGTTTTTTTCTCGAGCCTTGCAGCTCGTTAGGCCGGTTACCCGTTCCCATGGCGTATATGTGGCCAAGACCACAGGATTTCTCAAGAAAGGAGACACTGGGTTGTCTCAGAGTTCAAAACCATCATTCTGGTTTGTTGTTGTTCTTTTTTATGGTGGTGATGATGGGAGTACGAATCCAGTACGTGACTGCTACTCTATTTTATCATCCCGAGGGGAGGTAAGATAAATATGACTTCGGCGAGATTTGAATTCGGAACATGAAGTGATGGTAGAAATTCCATTAAGCATTTATCTAACACGCTAACGGTTCTGCCATCTCGTTGCCTTATGTACGAATACATGTAAGTATCTGTGTTCATGTGTTTATATATATATATATGTATGTATATATATGTATTTATATTTATAAATATGTATATATGTATATATGCATATATATATATATATATATATATATATATATATATATATATATATATATATATATAAATATTTATGTATGTATGTATGTATGTATAAATATATATATATATATATATATATATATATATATATATATATATATATATATATATATATATATATATATAAATATTTATGTATGTATGTATGTATATATATATATATATATATATATATATATATATATATATATATATATATATATATATATATATGTATATATATATATATATATAAGGTGCGCATATGTGTGTGTGTATACATATACATGCACACAGTCACAGGTGTATATTGTTCAGTTCTACTTACCAGTGAAAATTTCTCCATGTCTTCGTAGATGGTAGCAACGGTATCCCACCTGAAGTGTTTGATAAACAACATCCTTGCGACATTGTATGATGAGTCAGCTTGGGCTACACTAACCAAAGTTTTGTACACTTCCCTCTTGCTAAGAGCTGGCGATACAGAAGCATAGGACAACTGAAACGATAGAAAAAATAAAACCAAACGTTCAGAATCATCGTCATTCAATAATATTTAGATATATACATGTATACATATAAGATGGGCTTCTTTCAGTTTCCGTCTACGAAACCCACTAACAAGGATTGCCCAAAGTGCCATGCAGTGGGACTGAACCCGGAAAAATATGGTTGGGAAGCAAGTTTTTGACCATATAGCCTGCGCCTAGGATTGCTCTCTGATCAAAGTCTTTCTAGCCATGCCCATCACATCTTTCTGTTATATGATCTCTGTGTAGTGCAGTGAAATTAGAATGTAATTTGGTGGGAAATGTTGTTACGTCTAGGAGGTCGAGGGAAGACGAACTAAGAACCTGTTGACCTACATTTTATGCAAGCTGAACAGCAATGGCATCGATCTTACCCGTCTCGAAGAACTTGCAAACGCTCTTGACACAGCTCTCCTCTTTCACTTCCCCGAGAAAGACTATTTAAAGGGAAAAGAGCCGAGGGAAACGAAAAAAAAATCGAAATAATGATAACCATAAACATTGGTAGATTGGAACTATCCCACTAAATCGATTCCGCAAGCATCTCCTATTATCGCCCTCTTCCCACCAATAATCATCCCCATCAAATCCAATTCTCTATTTTACAACCCACTAGACCAATCTTGGGAGACTTTAAAAAAAAAAACTTCATCAAAATTACTCATTGGAAAAAGAAAAAAATACAATTTACTAAAATTCAACAGAAATAGAAAAAAAGCAAGCAATTGTTATTGTATCTTAAGAAGAAGAAGAAAAAAACTAGGAGTTTGTAATTTTAAAATGGATCTCATGATAACAATATTCAAATTTGGTTGTTACTACTTTTAAACATAGTTTTCCATTTTAGATACACACACTTATGCATAGACATGCATTAATGCTCTCACGAATACACATATCCTCTGTTACATACATCTCACACATTTGAAGCGCCATCGAATATTTTCAATCTCACAGTCACTAACGATCATTATATAGGCTTTGCCTGTCTTTCTGTCTCTGTCAAACACACGCACAGACATACTGTGTCACACACACACACACACACACACACACACACACACACACACACACACACACAGAGACATACTCATGCGCGCGCAATGATGTGTATCCCTTCTGTCGCTTACAGCCATAAACACATTTAGATGGCAATCTTAATATCTGGCTTTCAAACATGCATACAAAATACACACCGATCGCTCTCTCTCTTTCTCCTCTCTCTATATAAGCCATTATATACCACTCTTACTCCTGTTACTCTCTCTCTCTCCCTGCCTCTCTCTCCTACTTTCTCCGTCTCACTCCATATCCCTCTCTCGCTATCTCCTCTACACACACATTCCGCCCTCTTATGTCTCGATACAATCACATACTCTTTGAGATACCAAATTTCTATTAACCTGTTGCGTTCTCGTACACACATCGCCTAACCACCGACAAATATTTTATTTCAAATTAATCTTCATCACTCTCTCTTTATCTCTCTCTCTCTCTCTCTCTCTTTATCTCCCTCTCTCTCTCTCTCTCCCTGACACAAACGCACAGATACACGAGAAAAATAACACTAGCAAAGAGGCACACATATATACAGTATATTTGAGAATGCTACGTGTGTGTTTGTGTGTGTGTGTGTGTGTGTATGTGTGTGTGTGTGTGTTTATGTGAGTATGTGCGTGTAAGAGAGAGAGAGAGAGAGAGAGAGAGAGAGAGAGAGAGAGAGAGAGAGAGAGAGATGTATGTCATCCTTTTTTCCGGACATAAAGACTTCGATAAAATTCTCTTTTAAATTCCTGCACCCTCTCGTTCTCTCTGTCTGTCTGTCTGTCTCTCTCTCTCTCTATCTCTTCCTCTCTCTCTCTCTCTCTCTCACACACACACACACACACACACACACACACATGCAAACACTCGGACGTGCGCGCATACAAACACATTCACACGCGCACACACTTACCCACACATTCACACACATACACACTTTCGTTCTTTACTTCTGATAATTTACGGTATAAATAAGTCTATATTTATTTTCGAATAAGGATAATAAGGCTAATAAGGCGGCGAACTGGCAGAGTCGATAGGACGCCGGGCGAAAGGCTTACCGGTATTTCGTCTGACGCGACCTTATGAGTTCAAATTCCGCCGAGGTCGACTTTGCCCTT
>NC_142940.1:46622042-46627042 GCF_046866305.1 Octopus bimaculoides | reverse complement strand
AATCCTCATTGCAAGGCCGCTGACATAGCAGAACACGTTGATGTCAGTTCCAGATCAGCTGTCAGGTATTGCCACAAACTTGGTTTTTACGGCAGAGCATCAAGAAGAAAGCCACTTCCTCGACCAGCCAACATCAAGCGGAGAAACGATTGGGGCAGCGGGGTGTTGGAAATGCCAGTAACATTTTGGAACACTGTCATATTCTCTGATGAGTCCAGATTTGTCGTATTTCTTGACAGTAGTCGCGTTTTGTTCTGGAGACTGTGATCAAGAATTTGATGTTTAAAGATTGCAGCCAGCAATGAAACACGGCAGCTATTCTATGATGGTCT
The DNA here is from genome assembly GCF_046866305.1 of Octopus bimaculoides. Lineage (NCBI taxonomy): Eukaryota > Metazoa > Mollusca > Cephalopoda > Octopoda > Octopodidae > Octopus > Octopus bimaculoides. Next base: position 46,626,710 of record NC_142940.1, on the reverse strand, counting down.
GGGGAACTATTTGGACCAATGGTTGTTCAGAGTTGGTGGAGTGTGAGGGAAACATAAATTCAGATAAAGATGTGTCCAATATTCTCAGGTGGTGAGGTGATTAAAGAAGACTATTTATGAAAAGATTTAATGGCAAACGCCAGAGCACCTGCACCATCCTGGCAGCCAACTATTTGACAAATATGGGCAGACAATCTTACCTCCAACCTATCTACTGTCCAAACTTTACTGTGACTTTTCGTTGAGGGAGTAGATGGAGGGAGCCGTGACAAGGATCCAAGACATTGTCACTTTGGAGGACTTACATGGGGCCTTCAAGAAGTGGCTAGATCGCTATAAGTGCATTGAAGTCAGTGGATACACTGAAGTCTTCTGGATACACTTTTTATATGCTGCAACATAGACCAATACACAAGTGCTATAATGAATTTCAAAATATTTCTGTCTAATGTTTAACGTATGTACATTAAACATTAGACAGCCAGAAATGACTGTCACTTTTACACAATTTTATCGTAAATTGTGAAAATGATTAAATATACGTGTTCTCTATTTACTGAGATGTTATTAAATAACTATGCGTTTAGAACTTACCATAATGACAAACATTATATAACCTTTGTCATTAAAGGATTATCATCTGGATATTCCAATTTGCATAAGTGATGCGCGCTCCACAGATAGTTAGATTAATTACTGACTGATGCATTTGCTGTATCCGGATTTTTATGCTGTAATCTATTACAGAGTAAACACAGTGCAATCAAGCAATATTGCATATCTTAATTTAACGCAATTAATCAAAGATTGCATTTCACAGTCGAAAACTAATTGTTCTCTATATTAAATCTGCCTGGTGACAAATAAAAGGGGTCTTTATTGTATTTCATCCACAACTGATTATTCGTATCTAACTTAACTTTAACATGACATATTTGTGTGTGTGTGTGTATGTGTGTGTGTATGTGTGTGTGTGTGTGTGTGTGTGTGTGTGTTGGCACAATATTTACAATACACACAAAATGGATACGCATATGGTCATTTATACACAAATAGGTACATAAATGGGATAAATGGGAACACATACATACACATATACACGCATATATGTGTGTGTGAGCGTGTGTGTGTCTTTGTGTGTGTGTGTGAGAGAGAGAGAGAGAGAGAGAGAGAGAGAGAGAGAGAAAGTGTGTGTGTGTGTGTGTATATGTGTGTCTTTTACTTCCTTCACTTATTGGACAGCTGCTATGACAAGGCATTGCCTTGAAGGGTTGTAGTCGAACATATTGACCCCAGAACTTTTCTAAAGTACTGGTACTTATTTTATGGGTTTTTTAGCCGAACTATAGCCTGGTGCCAACTAAATACTTGTGGGTGAATTTAGTAGACGGAAACTGAAAGAAGCTAGCCGTATACACATATATACGTGTGTGTGTGCGTGTATGTGTGTGTGTGTGTCTGTGTTTGTACTCCCACAATCGCTTGACAACCGATGTTTGTGAGTTTACGGCAAAAGAGACCGATAGAATAAGTACTAGGCTTACAAAGAATAAGTCCTGGTGTCGATTTGTTCGACTAAATGTGATGCTCCAGCATGGCCGCTTTGAAATGACTGAAACAAGTAAATGAATAAAACAATATACACACCTATATGCATAAACACACACACACACACACACACACACACACACACACACACACACACACACACATATACATATATAGTTGAAAAGGTGTTAGGAGTCCATACAAATAAAAAATCATGGTTAAAAATGTCGACAAATTTGGAAAAATCACAAAAGTATATTTTAGAGAATGTTCACTAGTTTTGTTACAGTGATTGAAACCAGAGTGTGTTAATCACTATATATATTAGTTATTTCAACTATGAGCTTCGAATATTAATTGAGGTCTTCCTTATTTCTTCAGACAATCATATGTAAGCTTACGTGCGCGAGCCGTTAGCGTGCGAGTACCTGTGTGTGCTTGTGCGTGGGTATGAGCTAACAATACTTTTAAACAGCATTAAACTCTATTTCAATATGCTTAGTCCTTCAAGTCGGGATTGACTTTGTGATTATAGTTTTAATTAATTTGATATATAATATCGTCCAGAGTTTACTTGCTTTCCAATGATAATGATAATTTCTTTCAGTTATGTACTGGAATTCTATTTTAAAAGAACGTTCGTCGATATTTTCTCTTTTAAAATCTCAATCAATCCTGCACGTACAAACTATTTGTAAAATTTATTCTAAAACAAATTACTAAAAAGAAAACAATAGACGACGCAGTCTTTTTTCTTCTTTCTTATATCAATTTGTTATGCATTTGAAAAGGAAAATCCCATCAGATTTACTTCTAAAATAACTGGTTTAATGGATATCATCTTGATATTGATTTCATGTTGAAACTGATAGCATTAAATCTTAATCTAAATATATTTCAGACATTTTAATTTTGCGACAGTGATATTTTATTAACCACCATTTAAATAATCTTTTAAACCAAGAATGGCGTCTTTTGTAGAACCTATAAATTATCCATATACATTTCGTGATAAAATCTCATTTAATTTCTCAACAATGTAATTTATTTTCTCATAATTTTATCCATAATTTGCTTCGAACTTGGTTTTACCTGAGAGCAAACCCTGAATACTTGGATGATCAATTGAGATCTCGAGATTTGGTCCAAAACGTCTTGCAACCAACTCGTGAAAATCCGATAAGCTTGCTTTATAGGCTAGATTAATAATCTTACATATGTTCATATTATCGTGGTGAATCCGCCACTATAAGAGAAATATTGAAATGACTAACGACGAAGTGCATTACAACTGCAAACCAATAGAGGCACAACATAGATTTTCAAGTTACTCTTTGATAGAAAAACTTCCTTCCTTTCAGTAGCAATAGATCTCTAAAACTGACAAGTGGCTCTTGAACTTGTGAAAATAAATTCAATTCTAAGCATCATTAAATAAAATATAAATGAGTCCTACCAATGGTTAGCATAATGCTCTTCAGAAATACAGATTTATCGGTTGTTTAGTTCCAGCAAAAATTTTATGATCTCACGACTTTTGGTCGTAGGACAATTTACGTGGGAAAATGATGAGTTAGATGTAGCAAGTAAATATCCCTCAAATCCTGTTATACGAAAAAAAAAATGGATATGCTGAGATTAATAAAAAGAGGTCTTGCTAAAACTAAATTATCGCTGATCAAAAGTCTGTCGAATTAGGTTTATACGGTGGTGGTGGTGGTGGTGGTGGTGGTGGTGGGGGGGGGGGGGAGGAGGAAGATTTGGTGGAGGTGGTGCGGCGGCGGTGATGGTGGTGGTGATGGTTGCTGTTGTTATTGTGGTGGTGGTGCTAGTGGTGAGGACATAACATGGAGCATCAAGAAGTTTGTGGCATCCTAGTTTGAATGCAAACTCCATGCAAGAGTTCTCCACCAACTAGTTACAGCATAAAAAAGCAAGGCACACTGACGAACAACAAATGTCGGTTGTGCAAGCATAAAAGTAAAAAGAATGCCTTCCAGATGATGCGGTAATCTGAAGAATCAGGAACAGAATAAGAAATAAGAAAATAGCGGCAAAGTTCACTATATTAAGACCGATGGGTCAAAAGAATATTCAATGAGCTGAAACCACAAACGGTAATCAAATTAAAACACAACACGGCCGAATATTGTTGTGCAAGACCACAAAAGAAAAATGAACAGAAAGATAGCGTATAAGGATCACTGATTTTGAGTACCCAGTTCAGTACCCAAGATACACTTTCAATTACTGAATGTTGATCATTGGAATAACACGATATATAGTCTGTCTGAGGCAAAACAGATGAACTGGTGTTGTTAGAGAGGAAATAAATACCTTTAATTCACACGCTTACAAACAACCACGATACTCAGAAAAATAAAAATCTGAAAGATTTGCTTAAGATTTACAGGATAATTAAAAAAAACAAGAAGCTTTCCTTCAAAGCCCTGCTGCCGAGTTGATGGTCGGTTAATATCTTCTCTAAATTGAAAATCAAAACGAAGCTATACGAAATTACATATATAATATACATACATACGTACATACATATGCATACATATACATACATACATATATATATATATATATATATATATATATATATATATATATATATATATATATATATATATATATATATATATATATATATACGTATATGTATGTACATATGTATGTATATATATATATATATATATATATATATATATATATATATACATATGTATGTACATATGTATATGTATATATATATATGTATATATATATATATATATATATATATATATATATATATATATATATATATATATATATATATATATATATATATATATATATATATATAGAGAGAGAGAGAGAGAGAGAGAGAGAGAGATGTATATGTGTATATTTATGACTGCGTCTACGTGTGTGCGTGTATGTGAATATATGGTAATCTCTATGCGCCACCAATTAAATACTCTATCATAACATTAACGCTTCTGTGAAACATACTCGTCTGTTACCATACATTTTGTATTTATGAGCTTGATAAGTTATCGTACTTTACAGTCAAAGAACGTTCAATTATGGTATGATTAATGAAACAAGATCATTAATTATTTCAATGTCAAT
>NC_142940.1:46587042-46617042 GCF_046866305.1 Octopus bimaculoides | reverse complement strand
AAAATATATAATGGAATATATATTTAAATGATGCCAAACATTAGGCACAAACAAACACACATACATACACACACACGCATATGTATATATATATATATATATATATATATATATATATATAAGTCAGTAAATGGTGGGGGTTGTATATAAATGCGATGTTGTGTGTGAGCGAGTTTAATTGTAAGTATGTATGCCGTATAGCTGACAAATGAACTAAACATAACTATGCATATATATCATCACAGATGCCGGTTGCGTGTCTATTGCCCATGTTACATTATTGCCCGTCAGTTATTTCTCAATTTACATGCGTTTTGTTTATTAAGACAAAATTTTATAACTATATGCCGTCGTATATAAACGCGTATAATGCACACGCATGCTTGTTGTAATACATACGCTTATGTATGAATCATATTCAATTTTTTTTCTATAATTTATACTTCGAATATGTTTCCTTTATATAAATTTTATCAGTTATTTTACAGTTGTCTAATACTCTATGCATAAATTAATACATATTCTAACCACTTGCTGAACAGCTATAAATATTCTATGTTAGAAAAAATACAAACACTCTCGTGGCATATTGGTAATTAGTTATTTAAACTTGGGTAGCGTCGATATTGTGTGTAGGAATGAAGCAATAGTTAGTAATTTCAACACTTTAATATGTATGTATTTATATACATATACATAAATTTATGTATATATTATAAACACATACATATATACGTTTTTACATATATACATATATATGCATATATCTACATATATATATATATGCATATATACATATATATACATATACATAAATATATATATATATATATATATATATATATATATATATATATATATATATATATATATATATATATATATATATATATATATAAATATTTGCCACATATGCACACTAATTCTTTGCACCTTTTCGGTTTCTCTAAGCCCAGTGAACGTAGCATAGTTTGCATTATCGTCTTAACTATTGGCTTTTAAGATAAAAAAATACGTCCTTTATTTAATTACATTCTGTAATTTTATGTTAAGCAAAATAATAATAATAATAATGATGATAATAATAATAATAATAATAATAATAATAATAATAATAATAATAATAATAATAATAATAATAATAATAATAATAATAACAATAATAATATTAATAACAACAACAACAACGACAGCAACAATAAAAATAAATTCTGGATGAAAAGCAATTCTAAAATATTGGTTTTCCAACAAAATTATTGATTACATTTTTTTCACTAACACGAAAATTCATATTAGGATTTGACAGATAGAAGTGTGAAAAATATGTCATCTTCTCTTGCTTTCGTTTCATTTTTTTTTTTTTTTTTTGTAGAAATAGGGTATATCGTGGGCATTGTACCTACGTAAATGTATTACTTCTAAATACCTTGATACGAAACGTTAGCAATGTCGCCATAATATTTTACCGTTCCTTTCCACATTATCCGAGGTCTTGTACATGTCAGATAATTATGTTTTCTATTACTCTAGCAGAGCAAGAGTCCAGTGCCAAGGAGTGGTAGAAATATCCCGAAACCAGGACTGGTCTACTGGTCCCGTCGCTAGAAGTTGGTAGGTGTTCACTCCCATGCTCGCAATTTTGTCGGATGCAACAGTGCATCGTTCGCAGTAGAGTCCGCTCGAACGGACAGCCATGTTAAAGTGGGTATTCTTTGGGTAGGAGTGGCTGTGTGGTAAGTAGCTTGCTTACCAACCACACTATTCCGTGTTCAATCTCACCTTGTGCAAGTGTCTTCTGCTATAGCTTCAGGCCGATCGGAACCTTGTGAGTGGATTTGGTAGGCGGAAACTGAAAGAAGCCCATCGTATATATATATATATATATATATATATATATGTTTATGTTTGTGCGTCTGTGTTTGCCCCCCCCCACACACACACACACACCATCACTTGACAACCGATGTTGGTGTGTTGACGTCTCCGTAACTTAGCAGTTCGGCAAAAATGTCCGACAGAGTAAGTCCTAGGGTCAATTTGTTCGACTAAAGGAGGTGCTCCAGCATGGCTGCAGCCAAATGACTGAAGGAAATAAAAAATGAAAGAAAAAATATAAAAAATAATTATTACCAATACCGTTATTATACAATGCAGTGAGCTGACAATTTTTGTCGCGCCAGACAAAATGTTTAGCAACATTTCTTCTTCTGTGGGTTGAAATGTCGTGAGGCTGACTTATTTTCTTCTTTTTGGGGAACGATAAATTAAGTAGTTGCCAAGCACTGGAGGTTGATAAAATCGACAAGCTTGCACCACGCATAATTTCGTGTCTTGTGTTTATAGTATAAAGAGTTTGTTTTCATTATTCTACTGGCGGGTAAAGCGTGCTGATAGAATCGTTAGCAAAATTCTTAGCAGCATTTCGCCCCTCTTTACGTTCTGAGTTCAAATTCCGCTGAGGTCGACTTTGCCTTTCCTCCTTTCGAGGTCGATAAATTACGTACCAATGAATCAGGGGTCGGTGTAATCGGCTGCTCCTCTCCCCTCTAAAATTTCAAGCCTTGCGCCTTTAGTAGAAAGGATTATTCTACAGGCGGCTAAGGCCGGTGAGGTGGCAGAATCGTTAGCACGCCGGGCAAAATACTTAGCGGCATTTCGTCTGGATTTACATTCTGAGTTTAAATTCGGCTGAGGTCACCTTTGCCTTTCATACTTATGGAGTCAATAAAGTAAGTACCAGTTTCGTAATGGAGTCGACATAATCGATTAACTCTCTCACCGTACGTTTCAGGCGATGTGCCTATAACAGAAATAATTATTCTATAGGAGGCGAGTTAGTAGAATTGTTCGGATGCTGGACAAGGCATTTTATCGGTTTTCATACTCTGAGTATTCCACAGTCGTCAATCTTTCATTATTTCGAGTTCAGTAAAAGAATTTATACACTGGAGTCGATGTAACCGACGACCCTGCTTCTGCAAAATGTCAGGTCTTGTGCTTATTCAAGGCGGCAAATTGGCGAATCGTTAGCGTGCCGGACAAAATGCTTGGCAGCATTTCTTCGGGCATTTTAACTTAAGAATTCAAAAAGCACGATGGTCAACTTTGGCTTTCATTTTCTCGAGGTCAATGAAATAAGTACCATTTGAAGAATAGGGCCGATGCAATCGGCTAACCTACATTCTACTGTGTCAGAATTTGTGATAATTATGGTACCTCTAGGTGCAATGAACATTGAAAGGTTATCATGATCGTCTTAACTATTCTGGCTCTGTGCCAAAATTAGAAAGAATTATCATCTCAACAATTGGATTTTAGTGTCGAAGACAAAAAAAAAACTTTCACCCTCTATTTCTTAATTATGTTTTGTAGCTTTTAATAAAGCAAAATAAAATTTCGGTTGCAATGAAATTCTAAAATATTGGCTTTTCAGCGGTCTTATTGATTATAATATTTTCTTAACATAAAAACTAACTTGGCCTTGTTAAACTTAACACTCAACCAATTTAGAGTAATAAGCTGACGCATACATACATAAATACATATACACATATGTGTACACACACACGTACACACACACACACACACACACACACACACACACACGCACGCACACACACACAATTTACACTTTGTATGAATCGCCAGGTGGATATTACCTAAACCCATTCCTCACTTCCTTACTCAACGCTTTCTTAGCCAGGTTTTTTTTTACTCATAGCGTTCTGACGGACGTATTCGTGCCAGGCTTCCTCCAATCCCTGCTTTTCATTGACCAAATAAATGACACAATAATTGAATTAGTTGACTTTAACATGTATTCTATTCGAATAAATCACCACAGTTATTATTTCGAAGTCAGTAAGGATACAAGTGTAACACACACACACACACACACACACACACACACATGCACTTATGCACTCGCACGCGAACACACACACATGAATGCATGTATGCTTGCATATATGTATATACGTGTATCATTTCACGCTACAAAAAAGCAAATGGCTAATAGTAACATCAGAATAAACCTCATCAAGACTGCTTAGGTTTTGTTGGATAACCTGCAGGCTGAGAGGAGGAGAAAGAAAATCTTGTCAAAGGTTTAGACAAAATTCTATGTGAAGAACATTCGGATATAACACTCGCCTCATGTTCAAGCCGGGCATCATGGTCATGCCTGTTTCTAGACTGCTTGCATTTAGACGCGACATTCTTACGGTGTTGTGCGACTTTAAATTTCAGCACGCGCAATGCTGACAGCCATTGTTTTAACGTCTAGGATAACATAAATCATCAGTAATGGTCGTAATATTCTTCGAGGTCACACACACTATATAGGTATGTATGTATGTATGTATGTATGTATGTATGTATGTATATATGTATGTATGTATTGCCAGTAAAGGTTTTGGATGCCAACTCTGTGCAAGACATTGTAAATCTTTGGCTGGACTAAAAATTCGCATTCGATCACAGCACCGTTAAGTTAAGCTTCGTGCAGTGGCCATACTCGATAACGAGGGGGCAGCCATCATGTATATATGTATGTATGTATGTATGTATGTATGTATGTATGTATGTATGTTTCTATCTATCTATCTATCTATCTATCTATCTATCTATGTATCTATCTATCTATCTATCTATCTATCTATCTATATATATGTATATATATATATATATATATATATATATATATATATATATATATATATATATATATATATAGTGGATTTTCATCGATGAGTTCTTGAAAATTGGTTATTTTCCCTAAAACTATATATATTTTATATATACTTTATCTATAAGGCTCAATTTAATTTTAATTTTTTATAAATTGATTTTAATTGAGTATTTTACCTGTAATTTGGATTTTGTCCCTAATAATATTATTATATATATATATATATATATATATATATATATATATGTGTGTGTGTGTGTGTGTGTGTGTGCATGTGGATATGTGTATGTAAAGATACGTACTTGCAAACATATACACACGAATAATTGTGCCTATAATTATATACGCATACACACGCACACACACACATATTTACATATACACACATATGCTTTGTTAACATATCTAATAAAGATACTTTAAAAGTGGAAAAAAATTTTTGCAGCTCATTTGCCAATTTTAATTTCTCTGTGATGATAATGAAACATTGCTGATTGCTGAATATTTTATTTATACATTTTTATTTTTTTTAGTTTGGGGCTTTTGTTGTAGCTGTCCTATATGCAGCTGTGGTTATCATCGTTGTTGTTCACTAATGATGTTGTTGTTGTTGCTATTGTTGTAGTTGTTTTGTATTTCTTTCATGTTGTTCAGTTTCGTTTCTTTCATAACCCGTGGCCTTATTTCATTGTTGACAGCAAATTAATATATAAATAAATAAATGAACAAGTAAATAAATGAATAAATAATTAAATAAATGAAAATATAAATAGATTTACAAATGAACAAGTAAATTTATAAATGAATAAATAAAAAATGTATCTGCAATTTACATTTGAAGTACATTTCTATTACTTGATTGAGAATACTTGAAATCTCGTCAAATTAAGTAGTAGTAGTAGTAGTAGTAGTAGTAGTAGTAGTAGTAGTAGTAGTAGTAGTAGCAGCAGCAGCAGCGGCAGCAAGTCTGTGGTTGCGATTTTCCAGGCTGCATATTTCCGTAATGAGTTTGCCGGTACTGTTAGTGGTTCGAAAGGTTTTGAGCTGTAGTGGTTATGTTTTGTAACTGTGGGGTGCGGGCCGGGCTCTGGTGGTAAGAGTGCAGTACCATATGATTGTTGTTGTTATAGCTGTGATAGTGGTAGTGGTGATAATGGTAGAGCTGTCGGAGTTAATGATAACGGTACGGCATTAGATTTTCTGAAAGTGCATCTGATGGTGATCGATGCCGCAGAAGTGAAGTTCGTTGTTGACAAGTTTTTGCTAGTGGTCGTTGTAATGATGGCGATGCTGTTGGCCATTTTTTGGCGGTGAGGAGTTACCGGTGATGCTGTTGCTGATGATGCTGCTGTGCCGTTGCCGGTTATGAATTTGTTGGTAGTGGTAACCTTTACGTGCAGTAGTGGTATTGCTGGTGGTAGTGTGTAGTTAGAGGTTAAGATAGCAGTCCTGGCCTGGAATGGAAGGATGGTAAGAATGTGTTGATTGTGTGGTGGTGGTCTGGTGATGGTGTCGCACATTTTGTGGAGGTTGTGCCTGATTTTGTTGTCGATGGACTTACTGTTGGTAATGTTTCTGTGTAGCGGTGGCGGCGGTGATGATGATGGTGGTGATGGTGGAGTGAAGGTTGAGATGTGATGTTATTATGGTGTTGATGGTGGTGAACATGGTGATGTGGTGGTGTTGATGCTGGTGTTGGTGGCAGACGTCGGCGCAAAGGAGGAGAAAGGAGAAGAGGATGGTGAATATGGAGATATAAATATTGGAAACGAAATTTACGAATTGGAAGAATGAAGGGTAGGCATGAGGGAGAAGCGTCTCGGTCCCTCAAAATTGCTGGCCTTGAGCCAAAATAAGAAGAATTATACACCATATTGGGAGACAATGAAGGTATTATTGTCTCCCAATACGGTGTATATTTTTTCTTATTTTGGCTCAAGGCCAGCAATTTTGAGGGACCGAGACGCTTTAGATTTAGCTCTATTGGGTAGATATAAAATTACATAGATGAAGTCTGTTTTGAGTTAACTATCTTGGCCATTTTATAAAACGACATATAAAAAACGCTTTCCAGTTAGCTACCTTGGCCATATTTAAAATTGCATAAATCAAACAAGACGATTTCGTGTTACCTCCCATAGTAATTTATGGACGTACACAGACGAAGATAGTTTTCTGTTAACTACATTAGTTATTTATAAAACTATATAAACCAAGATACTTTTGACTTGCTACCTTGGATATATATAAAACTGCATACATCAAGATGGTTTTCAGTTAGCTACTTTGATCATTTATAAAACACTGCACTGGTAAAGGGCTAACGGCAACAGAATCCTTTTTTACTTGTTTGAAGCTTAATCAACTATGCCTTGTGTACTTCTCAAAAATGTTTTTTTTTCTTTTAAGAAGTGCTATTTTTTATATTGTTATATTTATTACTTTTTTAAAAATGTTTTCGCTGTTGCATAGCTGAGATCTTTGAGGATGACATTTCAAGGAATATTTATTTATTTGTTTCTGTTTTGTTTATTTATTTATTTATTTATCTATTAATTAATTAATTTATTTATTTATGCTCATTATCTCTGCTTAGTAATGACTGCAAAATCTTCTCGAATCCACCAACGTGCATTTCTAAAGATTAATGAATATTAAACTGCATTGTTATTATAATTAACTGAAGAATTAGCAACAGAGAAGAGAAGAAAGAAAGGAAGGAAGAAAGAAAAAAGAACGAAAGAAAGAAGGGAAGATAGAAAGAAACAAAAGGGATGATTTAAGTAACCATTTGTTCGTTTGGTTTGCTAACCCACGACGTTACTATCTCTATCCCAAACCTTATCGTTCCTTTACTATCAGCCTCACCACCATTTATTCTGAAATTCAAAAGCCTTTTCTCTTTTTTCATCCTGTAATCAAAGTTCATTTTGTTTATTTATTTTTCATCAGCTTCTTCCGGTTTAGATCCACTTTCATTATCGAGTGAAATACCAAGAGACAAAGAAAATACTTTCGTTACTTTTTGTTTTAATGTTTTATTTTTGAAACTTGTCTTTTTTTTTGTGCGTGTGTGTGTTTGTCACCCGGCTCATTTCAAAGATTCCTATCGCGCTTCATTACTTGTGATATCTGGTTCCCTTTCTTCTGGATTATCCAACTGATAACCATTTTCCTGCATTAATCTATCACGTTTCTTAACAGACCCATTCATCATATCTTGAGTTTGAGACAACCCTCAACATGACATTCATTTTTTTGTTTGCTTTCGTGATGTCATAACTGGTCGGTTATATTTCACAGTCGTTATATTTCTTAACGCACGCCTACTCAATATTTTACTATGTGAAAATAGTACCACCCTTTACTAGAAGGTACTCGTTCACACACACTACATAATGAAAACATAGAAAACGAACTTTTTTCGAACAAAAAACAAACAACCAGAGAAACGAGGCATGCAACATAAAGAGTATACCCCTTCGTCAGTTGTCCTTGTTTCATCTACTCCGAAACATACACACACACACACATATGTACATATAATAATAATAATAATAATAATAATAATAATAATAATAATAATAATAATAATAATAATAATAAGATGTGAGTACGATAAATCACTGCTCCGAAACTTATCCAAAAACATCGGAAATAAAGACATCGCATGGAGCCCAAATATAGCTGACAAAGGGTTGGACTATACCCGAGTAAGTAATACTCATTGAAATTTATTCCTATTTTTCCAAATATAATGATGTATTTTAACTTGATACCTCCACTACCCGCACAGCGATCGTAAACACACGTGTTACATCAAAATCAGACCATCTTCGAACCCCAAAACACCATGTACAAAAAAATTACAAACATATTAAATAACACCGGTATTATTTCACCCAAGAATAACAACCGAGAAGTACGTACTGTAAGCTTGTTAAGAAAAAAATACGAAGATATGAACGTGCAAAACAATCTGACAACAGAAATAAACGAACCGGTACCCTACGAAAACGACGACCGTCAAAATAAAGGGCCGGACGTTGTTCCTCATGTCCCGCAAACAAAACCAAAACGGCATAAATGGACACGTGAGGAACACATTTCGATCCTACACGCCTATTTCACAGCAGTACTCTACCCAAAAAACGAAAACGCAACAACACATACATATAAAACATGGAAGAAAAATAATGTAAATATAGACCTCGATAAAACAATGAACCCTAACAAACTAGCTAACATAAGAAGATATATTCTAAAAGCAAAAAAAATATCAGAAATAGAAATAGAGCAATTGAAAGAAAAAATACATCAGGAAAATCTAGATAGTAGTCACACAGCAATGCCAAATAATAATATAAACACTGAGATAGCAAAACACAAGGACAAACGTAACATGCCCGGCAAAAACGAAGTAAACAAAAAACAACAAACCCAGACCGTAGAGATGTATAATAGTGTACAAAAAGCACCAATCCAGAACACCACAGACAAACATATGAATGAAAAGGAAGGCAAAACAAATATAAAGCCTGGAAATAACGAAGGGAAACCTAATAATTACGATACTATGAAAATGAAAATAACCGAAGAACTGAAAACCACAGATCTTAGAATGGACCACAGATTATATCTCCCAAAAATCAAAATAGACAATAAAACAACATCAATAATAAATAGCATAAACCTGGCCGTCACGGAACTAACAACCACAGAAACAACAGGCAATATCACTGAGCTAAATGACATGATATATGCGGCAGCCACTGCAGCCACAAAAGAAGCAGGATACTCACTCAAACCCATCCGAACAGGAGTTCTACCACCCAAACAGACCTTGTGGATAAATAACATCCAGAACAAAATTAAAAAAAAGAGAAAAGATTTATCGATTCTCAACGAAATTAGTAAACAATCAACACTACTAAGTAACAAGAAGAAAACAAAAATACTGTACAAATACAGCATTACAGAAAAAGACTTACCTGAGGCAAAAGAAAAACTAAAGCAAGACATCCTTGCCAAAGCACAGAGGATCCGCCGGTATGAGAAACGCCAACGTTTCTTTGAACAAAACAAACAGTTCAAATCCAACCCCAAAAAACTCTACCAAGAACTGGGTAAAAATAAAATAGACATTACTTCAGCACCAACAGCAGAAGAACTAGAGAAATTCTGGAAACAAATATGGTCGGTGAAGCAACAACCCCAAAAAAGGACCATTAAAACAACGAACTTAGCACCTGAGCAACTCTGGGCCCCTATAACAACTGAAGAGGTCACCCAGACACTGCAAAGACTAAGCAACTGGAAAGCACCTGGACACGACAAGATCCCCAATTTCTGGTTAAAACACCTGCCAGCAATGCATAAAAAGCTGGCAGAAAACTTTAACAACATAATAGCAGATCCAGAAACAATGCCTGAATGGCTCACAAAAGGGAAAACCATCTTAATCCCCAAATCCACGGAAACGGAGAAACCACAAAACTATAGACCTATAACCTGTCTCCCTACGATCTACAAAGCCTTTACTGCAATAATATCGCAGAGAGTGAGTAAACACCTGGAAAATAACAACCTGTTTCCAGAAGAGCAGAAGGGATGCTGCAAGGGCTCATACGGCTGTAAAGATCAATTATTGATCAATAAAGCCATAACTGAAGACAGCCGCAGAAAGAAGAAAGGCCTCAGTATGGCCTGGGTGGACTACCAAAAGGCTTTCGACAGTGTTCCCCACACGTGGATTCTGGAAACACTAGCCATAAACAAGGTGGCACCAATTATCATAAAATACATAGAGTACTCAATGAACAAATGGCAGACAGTGCTACAGCTCCAAACAAAAGAGGGACTTGTGAAAACGAAAGCCATCCCCATTAGAAGAGGAATATTCCAGGGAGACACGCTCTCTCCACTCCTGTTCTGCCTGGCACTCACACCTCTAACAGAATTGCTAAATAGAACTGGATGCGGTTACAAATGCTATGGAAAAACAGTCAGCCACCTTCTATATATGGATGACCTAAAATTATATGCAAGAAACGACAAAGAGCTAGAAACACTACTACAGACAGTACACGGCTTTACCAAGGAAATAGAAATGAAATTCGGATTAGAAAAATGTGCCAAAGCAACCCTGAAAAGAGGAAAATTAGTTAAAAGTAGCAATATAACACTAGATAAAGCCAATGAAATAAGAGAACTAGACGAAAGCCAACCATATAAGTATTTAGGAGTCAATGAACTAGATAGGATACAACATACACAAATGAAAGAAAAAATAAAGAAAGAGTACTATAGACGAGTTAGATCAATACTAAAAACAGAGCTCAATGCTAAAAACAAGATAATGGGTATCAACACTTTAGCTGTCCCAGTTATAAGCTACAGCTACAACATCCTTAACTGGACACTAAACGAACTATGTAAAATAGACAGGAAAACAAGAAAAATAATGACAGGATATAGGATGCACCACCCAAAATCTGACATAGAAAGGCTATATATACAACGCACAGAAGGTGGCAGGGGTCTTATACAGCTAGAAAACTATTATAAAATAACCACCATAGGACTGCAAAAATACCTACTCCAGAAGCAAGGGAAACTAATACAAATAGCCACAAAACACGAGCAAAACAAAAAACTGTTTTCAGTATTTAAGGAAGCTGACAAATACAAACAAGAAATCAATCTACCTAACAAATACGAAGAAGAAGAAGAAGAAACAACAAAAGCTATAAAACAAATGAAATCCAAACTAAAACTAGAACAGCAACGGACCATGATAAAACGATGGCAAGAAAAGCCCCTACATGGTAAATACTGGGCTAAACTAAATGCGAAAGAAATAGACAGAGAAAAATCCCAGCGATGGCTGAGAAGCTCAGGACTCAAAGCAGAGACTGAAGGATTTTTAATTGCTGCACAAGACCAAAGCCTCCCCACCAGAAATTACCAAAAACACATAATGAAAAGAAATATAACAAGTAACTGTAGAATATGTGGAGATCGACAAGAAACAATAAATCATATTATCTCTGGCTGCCCAGTCCTGGCTAAGAAGGAATATATTCACAGACACGACAGAGCTGGGACCTATATACACTGGAAGCTATGCCAACATTATGGAATAGCAACAGAAAAAAGATGGTATAAACACACGCCAGAAAAGGTCACAGAAAACGAGAAAGCAACCATACTCTGGGATATGCCAATACACACAGATAGAGAAATTAAGGCAAATAGACCAGATATAGTTGTCAAAGATCATGAAGGAAAAAAATGCCTTCTAATTGATGTTTCAATACCAGCAGATGACAACGTTTCTCTAAAAGAAATGGAAAAACTTTCAAAATACAAAGACCTGGAAATAGAGATAACTCGAATGTGGAATCTAAAAACAGAAACAATTCCTATCATAGTAGGTGCCTTAGGTATAATAAAAAAATATTCAGACAAATACATAACAAAAACACCAGGACTTACAAATATATATAACATACAGAAAATTGCACTACTGGGTACTGCACACATTCTACGCAAAACACTTTCAATACAGTAAACATAAGAGCACCACAGCAAACCACAGCACATACCCAAGGCGCACAGAGCTGCGCTCGGTAGTGAAGTGAAAGCACGTTATAAAAATAAAACTACTGAATAATAATAATAATAATAATAATAATAATAATAATAATAATAATTATTATTATTATTATTATTATTATTATTATTATTATTATTATTATTATTATTATTAATATTATTATTATTATTATTATTATTATTATTATTATTATTATCATTATTATTATGACCATTATCTATACGAAGACTGGTATATAGAGGAACGCATTCATTTCTTATTTTCATGAATAAAAATGGTGTTGTGCTGGAGAATTGGGTAGCATCTGTTTCTGTTCTTTTACATTTTGCCATTGAAATCTGCCCAAAGCTGACATTGTTTTTTCGGTACCTGAGGTAAGTAAACACTATTCAGTTAATGGATTGTCACCTTGTACTTATACTACAAATCATAAGTTTTAATACAAAACATATCATGAAAAAAATATTTCGTTATCACAGCAAACAACACAAGAAAAGAAAGCTGAATGTCTGCTTCGAGTTACGAAGAGAAAATTGAAAGTGTGTGTTTTTTTTTTTTTTTTTTTATCTTCAGGTATCTTTTACGTGTTTAGATTACATAGTTGCGTATTGGCAATCAATCTAATGCTAGACAAGACATTGTATACATATATTTGATCAAATTTGTTGCCTTAAAACATTGATGAATTAAGGAGACAATAACAGAGCTGTAATAAATGGAGAAAGTTTCTTATTTCTTTTAGCGAGGAAGCTTCTTTGCAGTTACATGCAGAGTTACACTAAAATAGCTGCTAAATATATTACAAATCACAGTTTACCGACTTAAAAAATTCTCTCCCACTACCAAAGAAAAGAAAATGAACGATATATAACGACAGATTAGATATACGTTAGTGTTACGGATGAGTTTGATCAAAAGTCTCGTCTGTCATAGCTAATGTCGGGTTAAGCAACATGAAAAATAACAATAATGTTCTATAGATGTTACGATCTACCAAATTTTAAATTATTGTTGCTACAATACTTAGTGTGGTTGTGTGTTTAAAACATAAACAAATGATACTGAATCTTAAATCACACAGAAAAAATTCAAAGTCTGTAACGCATCAATATAAAATGGGAAATTTGTAAGAAAGAATGAATCTAAGCTTCCAATAACAAGAATATATATTCTATATTATAAACTAAAACTATATTGTATTTCAGTTAGTATGAATTGACGAAGCGGAATAATTCTTATAGAACTGACTGGCTATGTTGCGTTTGTTCTTGCTATCTAAATTCTATGTTCAGACAATGTAAAGGTTAGCATTTATCTTTTCATAGCTGATAATAAAGTCTCAAGTGTCGTGCAGTGGAATCGTGGGACGGAAGAAATTTTGGACATCGTATAGCAGGTGCTGGTTTCCTGACGGTTTGACGCCAACATTTGCGACGATATTGATGTCAAGCTGCATATGCCCTAATCTTCACCTTGGAAAATATTGATAGCATGTTGAGAGGAGACAGACAAGCAATGGTAACTATTAGCCAAGAATATTGAGTACAACAGCCTTCGATGTACATCATCGTAATTGCCAAAGCAAAAGTACGATAGTAGCGTAACATGTGACATTGATGTGCCACCATGAGTGCATATAGCAAAGTCTTATAATATAACAGGTCGATATTAGTTCTGATTTTCGGTTCATTTTTAGCGTGGCTTGGTTTACACAGTTCATTATTAATGTGGAAGTCAAATATATATTGCACAGTTGTATAGTTGAGAGGGTGTGGAAAAAATGCATGTAATGCCGATAATACCACATATATAGTACTTTTTTAAACCAAGTGAGAAGCTAGATGTGTATCTTCTTTTTCCTGACAATATCTATAAGACCTATGTTGATATTGTCCGCTCTTAAACGATTTATATCTTAAGGCGGTGTAAAACACAAATCACTTTTTTTTTTATACGTGATGCAGGGGTCATGATTCAAATTATGAGAAGTGCAGTTATTTCCTCTATACTTTCTCTTCTGTTTTGAAATAAGTGTTTATGCAATAAAATATTTTTCCTTGCAAAATGATATGTGGATTATTATTCCTGCTGAATAATTTATGAACTTTGTTACCTTTGGGAAAGAGCTTTTTCAACGAAGTAAAAACTGTATAACAGGCAAATTTCTACAACTTTATAAAAAGACGGTTTGATTTTAATCAGATCGGAATTCAGTGGAGGCAAAGCATTTCTTATGCTAAGCCAGAAATCCGGGATCTGGAATTATCCAGTAATTTTTGCTAGTTTATTTTATCTCTTTGTCTTCGCTCTTTGTGCTATATGAACATTTACTGTGGTTTAGAGTCAAGATTTGACTGCTATTTTCAGCATGGCAGTATCTCTTAGATACCCTATATTATAATTTTAAATAATTGTTACCTTTCATGGTTTTTATTCCCATGCTGGCCACTTGATAAAATCGACATTTTAAATATCGATCTTATCCTTATATATATATATGTGTGTGTGTGTGTGTGTGTGTGTGTGTGTGTGTGTGTGTGTGTGTGTGTGTGTGTGTGTGTGTGTGTGTGTGTGTGTGTGTGTGTGTATCCATGACAGAGTGAAGGCCTGTTTCAATGCGAGAGGTGAGCTATCAGAAAACGTAGTGCTAGAGGTACGCATAACAACATTCTTTTTATAAAAATCTGCTGATCTCTAGTAGTACTGGAAGTCAACATCCGTGCTTATCAGCGACGGCAGTTTTCGAAATCAAATTGCAGTCATTACATATGCATATATGCATATATTTATACATACATAGGCATTCAATGATGCACATGAATGTCATGTATAGAATGAAATACTGTTATATCTGCTCAAAAAATGACTCGATTTAATCACGTTTCCCAAGAATATGCGTTGTTATTGCTAGATCATATACGGAATATCTAATTATAACAATACAATAATGTCATTTCATTCACTTGAACAAAACCATAATGGAAATTGCTTTACACACAAACATACGCATGCACACACTCCCACTCACACACATATATATACATGTACATATATAGTCTATTAAAGCAATAGGAAAGACACAGTTCCTCCAGTGTGGTGTTAGTTGCGATGGCTAAAACTAGATTACAAAGCAATATTTATTTCTATTTTGTTTTAAAGAGGGCCACTAAAAAACGACTTCTTTTTATAGAAAATATAAAACAAAAATATCCAGAAACTTCAGTCCATTTCGTAAACATAAAATACAAAACGAGAAGAACATAATGTAAAATTGGAAGAATATAAACGAACAACTTGGACAATGTTTCTTTGTGTATGGAAATGGTGTTTCATAATAAATCATTTATTTGAAAAGATTTAGAATTAAATCAATCACTCCAATGCAAATGATTAACAGATAAAAAATAAATAAAATAGCGTTGCTGACTATCTCTTAGTTGAGATTAAAGAAACCACTAAATCATTTAATATTCATATTGTGTTGAAAAAAAAAAGAAAGAAAAACAGAAGCACACACACAATTATTTAAAAAACGAGAACCATTGCAACGTTTTTGTCTCCATTATTTCGAAGACTTGGAAATATTTTATGGGCGACCAATAGTCGATTGAATTAAACCACTCCCATTTCCCAAAACATGGTTACTGCTTATTCAAATGATCTGCGTTGAAAAAGATATCCGTCGCTAATAACATTCGAACTCACAAACTATATGTATAGAAACAAATACGTTGTTACATTTAGTTAAGTGATCTATTGTGTCTGGCACAAGTTAACAAAACTGAGGATATATACTTATACGGCCTGGTAGAAATATGAGCCTAATTACCTTTATATAACATGCCAACGTATTCCACACATTAAATACTGTAAACTTACAAAAAGTGATAACAGCTGGATTGCCTTCAATCATACGTTTGTTCGATTAGAGCAAGCCTACAGCTAAAAAATTACTAGAAAACAATTATAATCTGTCAATATAGAAATCAATAATTGCGTTAATAAAAATGCCTAAACCGGACACAAGGGAGTGGGACAGTAAATTAGATCAGTGATATATTCTAGAGAAAGTGACAGGCTCCTAAAACATGTGGCTAACAAAGTATAGGGGAGGCAACATTGTTATATCAACCACATGTTTTATGGAGAGAGAAAAGTCTCTTATATGAATCATATATTTTAGTATGGGGTAACAATATCAGCAATATGTATTTCCGGTGGTGGTGGTGGGGGGGAGAATATGCTATATCACTTACATATTTTAGAAAAAGGTGATCAGTTTGGTGTTAAATCAACTCTTGTATTTTATTGGTTTCTAATTTTGACACAGGGCCTGTGATTTGGAGGGGAGGCTAAGTGGATTACATCGACTCCAGTGCACAACTGATGCTCATTTTGCCGAGCCTGAAAGGCAAAAATCGACTTCAGCAGAATCTGAACTCAGAACATAAAGACGGACAAAATGCCGCTAAGTATTTTCTCTGGCGTACTAACGATCCTGCCTGCCCGACGCCTTAGCCCTGGTATTGTATTAAGAGTTTATTATATCATCAACCTTAAAAATAAAAATAAAAATAATGGTAAAAGGTGGTGTTCAGTGTATAAATATCACACTTAACACACATATTAAAATAGATTACAGTCTAAATATTACATATTTATTTCTGGGCTGGCCCCGACTCGGCAAACTCATGAGCATATGTATTTCCGTTTCCATTATACCGATTTCTACTGATCTATAGTGCCTTCTTGACTGCATGTAGTTTCCTTCCTATTTTAAAGCAGTAGGGTGTGGCTGATATTTCTAGCTAGTTGAACAACCATATAAAAACATCCATCGCTGTTTCTGTTATCGTTGAAGGCCTGTGGATGACATATTTGCAATTTTGATTAAAGATTCCACCCGAATTGACTTTATTTTTAATCATTTTGGGGTCGATAAAATAAACATCACTCAAACTGATCGATCGATACAAAGCCGACTACACTCTTCTCTGAAAATTCGTTGTGTTTTATTAAAGTACGAGATTTTCATCATTGGTCTTTTTGATGTGATTGTGTTGATGTTGTTGTCTAAACTCAGTCAAGGTGGACGAAATTACGCTAAGCATTTTGTCCGGCAGAGTAACGATACCACCACATCGCCGCTTTACAACATTATATTATATATTGGCTTTAAATATTGGCACAAAGCCAGCAATTTCGAGAGAGATGGCTAGTCATTTACATTGAATCCAGTGCTCAAATGGTACATATTTTATCGACCCTCGAAAGGATATGTATACATACATATATATATATACACACACACACACACACATATACATATATATAGTGGGGTAAGTCTTTGTGTTTGTATTTGATAGCACCACCGCATAACAACCGGTCTTGGTTTCTTTACGTCCTGTAAAACGGAGGTTCGTAAAAAGATAACAATAGAAAAAGTGCCAGTCTTAAAAATATAGTGATTTGCACGACTGAAACCCTTCAAGACAATGATCCAGCATGGCCCTAATCCAATGACCGAAGAAAGTAAAGAATAAAAGATGGATAAAAGATATACATACAAAAAAATATAAAACAAATACAAATTATAACAAATAAAGAGTGAAAAAATTGTTAACGAGATTGAACTAGAGACTCTCCAGTATACCAACAACCTCTCATTCCTTAATACAGTGTAATTGTCATCGATAGTCCATTACCTGATTGAACTTTGAATTTTGGAGTCATTTTCACCTCTTCAATCAATAATCGATACACTTTCTCCTTCACTTGTCCATTAGATCAAGGAGAAGCTAATGCACCCACGAA
The DNA here is from genome assembly GCF_046866305.1 of Octopus bimaculoides. Taxonomy (NCBI): domain Eukaryota; kingdom Metazoa; phylum Mollusca; class Cephalopoda; order Octopoda; family Octopodidae; genus Octopus; species Octopus bimaculoides. The sequence continues at coordinate 46,598,920 of NC_142940.1, read as the reverse complement.
GGAAAACCTTAGTGCATTGAACAAATATCCTGATGAGGATATTTATCGTGTATTTTGCACGGTTCCTACTTAGACTAAATTTTAATATTTTGCCTTTCTTTCCTTATTCTACTATCCATAGTTATTTGATGCACTATTCTTCTGTTTACGAGACACGTTCACTAGACAATTCTAGTTGAAGAATGTCCCTCGAGTTCTTAGCTTTCATCTGACAATGGAGACGAAGTAGTTTATTTCCAGCTGTCCTTGAGGATGACACTAGATATACTCTAAGCACAGGCTCGTTATTATGGTTGCGACTTCTACTGCTTTTGTCTTCTGATCTTCGAACTCTTTTGATGAAATGGTAATTTAAAGATTCACTTATTGGTACTCTGTTTTTTGTTCTGCAGTACCTGTCTATTTTTCTACCCCAAAACACGGTTCAGCTCTCGAGAAATGTATAATCTTACGAATGATGATTAGGATTAACTATTTATACAGACCTTACTCCGTCTCACATTACTGCAAGTCAGCTCCTTTCTCACTACCACTCCGCGTTAAATATATTCATAATGAGGCCCCAGCCTATCACCATGCTTTGTCATTAGTCTCAAAGGTTAAACACTTGCCGCCATACGCCTTGTTCCCAGTCATTACAACACACCTCTGTACCACACGTTGATCAGTATATTTCGCCAGTGTTCTTTTGAGGACAGATGGAAACACATTCGCTTCTCAATATATTACGTATTATTCAAGGGAAAGACTCATTTCTTCTCTCACATACCTTTACCATATACTCTTCTTAGTATGTAAATATAAAGATATGCAGAATGTAAGGCTTTCAAAGAGAAGTAATCTCTAAAATAATAAGTGCATTGGGAAGTCTTATAAAATACGATCTGCACAGTTCTATGTCTTCAAGACCTTATGCTACCATACAAAATTACTTGTCAACTCTGCATCCATCACCTCTACGGGTCAATTTCCCCAACATATTATAGATGGGTTCGGGGAGTACCAGTTCTATTCTCTTGATTCCTCCCTGGGTCTTTAAATCATGCAGTTAAATACATAACGAATATGAAACCATGAGAAATACGTTACATAAAGTAAACCCACGAGAAATACATAACAGATTGACCCCATAACTGTCGGGATCCGAGCGATCTAAATTCTAGGTCGTATACGTTTTCCATTACGACAAGCATCAATAAATATATAAACGAAGATATCATAAAGAAATTATGAATGTGAGAGGAAAAGAGAGAAACAAGAGAAAGAAATGGAAAAACTGAATGATTCATATCTTTCATAATATAAAGAAACAACATAAGTGAATGAATAAATATTGAAAGGACTTAGAAGAGAATTAAATGAGTTACGATTATTTGGTGAATGTTGCGAGATGAGAGGAAAGGATGCTGTGAAAAAATGTGTCAGCTAATCCGCTCACAGAAGATATAACTCGAGAAATAATGCTTTATATTTAAAAGTTTACTGAAGATATTCTCAAAAACAAATATTCTCCTGTGGACGTGCTACATTTACCAAGTCGCACTCGGTAATAGAACTGCTTTTAAAGATATGTTGTTTAGTGTAAGCACATTTAGTGGGTATTGAGGTAGATTTCTGGGACTCAAACCAACAATACGGGAAAATATCGCATGGCAACAAGGGCTTCTGGAGCCTGTATTTATCTATCTAGCTTTCTAGATAGATAAATGATACTGATCTTATTAATTCGCTGATCTTATTAGTTCGGTGAGCAGGCAGAATCATTAGAGTGTCGGATAAATATTTGGCGGCATTTGTTCCGGCTCTTTAATTTCTGAGTCGAAATATCTTATCGAGATCAACTTTACATTTATCCTTTCGAGATTAATAAAGTAAAATATGAATTGAGTTCTAATGCAGGTGCAATCGACTAAAACTCTCCTCTTTAAAACTGCGGGCTTTGTGCCAAAATTATTATTATTATTATTATTATTATTGTTCAGTAGTTTTATTTTTATAACGTGCTTTCACTTCACTACCGAGCGCAGCTCTGTGCGCCTTGGGTATGTGCTGTGGTGTGCTGTGGTGCTCTTATGTTTACTGTATTGAAAGTGTTTTGCGTAGAATGTGTGCAGTACCCAGTACTGCACACATTATTATTATTATTATTATTATTATTATTATTATTATTATTATTATTATTATTATTATTATTATTATCATCATCATCATCATCATCATCATCATTATTATTATTATTATTATTATTATCATTGTTGTTGTTGTTGTTGTTGTTGTTGTTGTTGTTGTTGTTGTTGTTGTTATTATTATCATCATCATTACATTACTTTTTGTATTTTATCCATGTTCGATTTTTGCTACTTTAAAGTGTAGAAAAATTCTAGATTTCGCTTCGATTTATGTATTTTCTTATTTATTTCGTTATATATATATATATATATATATATATATATATATATATATATATATATATATATATATATATATATATATATATATGTATGTACGTATGTATGTATCTATATGTTTGTTTGTATGTATGTATGTATGCATGTGTATATATGTGTGTGTGTGTGTGAGTGTGTGTGTGTGTGTGTGTGCGTGCGTGCGTGTGTATTTTTCTTCTATTTTGCATTCTTCTCTGAGTACTTAGGAATCTATTTCCCAACAGCCCAAGGGAACAGCTATTGTCTGATTACCAATCCTTTAGCTTTCGCACCAAAATAACCCATTCTCTGTTAATCGCGAATCTTAGATGCTGAACTTCAAAAGCAACACAACCATATCACTGAACTGAAATTCAATTAACGTCGTAAGTTTTTCTATTCTATTTTAATAATCTCTTAATCAAACATCATGACGATTCTCTAGAGCCAATCCTGTATCCCATATCATTCTGACCCTCACACTCAGAAAACGCTATTACTTATAACACGTTTTTTCTACCACGTAAAATTGTTTCTCCCGTGTAAAATATTTTCTTGTCATTATTTTCTTGTATTTGTCTCATTCCGCCCAATCCTATTCTGTCTTCTTAGTTTAATGACTAATGATTAAGTAAATGACTTTTCAAATACACATACATACACACAAAAGACACACACACACACAGACACACAAGTATCTATCTATCTCCACCCCGTACTCACACTCTCACTCTAGCTGTATCGACACACACATACATATGTTTCTATAGATATACACACATACATATATATATATATACACCCACACAAATACACACAAACACATATATGTATGTAGGCATTCACACATACACCCGCATATATGTACATATGTATATACACATATAAACATACATAAGCCAATATATACGTGCCCACGTATATAGTTTTTCCTAGAGTTTATTTAATCTCTTAAGAGAATTTGAGCTAGTCGCTAGGAAAATGACAAGCCTTTTTGAGTTAATAGTGTTCCCAGTATTTGCAAAAAAATATGCAGTCGAGTTAGTTGTGGTTGAGCATGCGATGCACACATCTCGACGTTGTGATAGACCTTGTCCGTTCTCGACAGCTCAACCAGCACACTAACTCATGAAAAGTTTGTTTTTGACAAAGATAGAAAGCTTTATCCTTGGAATGTATTTCACAAAATCAATTGAGAAAAGCTTTGCATATTTTTTTCAGTTCTCTTTATATATGGTAATTCAAATGCGCGTGATCTGATTCATTTGCTTTTTTCTGAATACCTAAATATTTCCAGAATATCCTTTCCATCTCTCTGTTCTTCTGTATGTATGTCTGCCGGTCAACTTCTTTGTCACTCTATACGTATATATGTCTGCCTCTATGTCTGTCCGTCTGTGAGCCTATCTGTATGTGAGCCTATCCGTCTGTGAGCCTATCCGTCTGTGAGCCTATCTGTCTGTGAGCCTATCCGTCTGTGAGCCTATCCGTCTGTGAGCCTATCCGTCTGCGAGCCTATTCGTCTGTGAGCCTATCCGTCTGTGAGCCTATCCGTCTGTGAGCCTATCCGTCTGTGAGCCTATCCGTCTGTGAGCCTATCCGTCTGTGAGCTTATCCGTCTGTGAGCCTATCCGTCTGTGAGCCTATCTGTCTGTGAGCCTATCCGTCTGTGAGCCTATCCGTCTGTGAGCCTATCCGTCTGTGAGCCTATCCGTCTGTGAGCCTATCCGTCTGTGAGCCTATCCGTCTTTGAGCCTATCCGTCTGTGAGCCTATCCGTCTGTCAGCCTGTCCGTATACATATAGATATTTCAAAGTATTCACAGGTGCCGTTCTTATTTGTATGCTATCTTCTACTCGTGACGGACTGCAATGTTTTCACATACCACAGGGAATTTTGCTATATTACCACACCTGATGATTTATATAAGTAAAAAGACAAAAGGAAGAAGAAAAAAACAGTTAGTCGTCGAATAGGTGGCGAACAAGGTAGTAATGCACATATATCTTTTTGCAAGGAATGTAGGATAACTGATGTTGTATTTTTCCATCTTTCATTTCTTCGCTACTAGATTTGTGACATAGTATCGTGTACTTGGTAAGACATTAACCTTTATTCATCGAGTAGGAAATGAGTATATACAAGATACATACATATATAAATACATACATTATACATACACACACAAACACGCACACACACATGTATATGTATATGCACATATGTATAATGGACCTTATATATATATATATATATATATGTGTGTGTGTGTGCGTGTGTGTGTGTGTGCGTGTGTGTGTGTGTTTAAGTCTGTATATATGCATATATATGTGCATACACACAAGATACATGCACACATACATGTATGTATGAATTTTGTTCCCGCCGACTGCAGCTTCCAAGTATCACTTACCGGACTTGTCACTCAGTCGGTTAACGAAACTCGAAATGCCAATCAAGTTGAAGTTTATTATAAACACTCTCATAATCTCTAAAGTATTAAAGTATAGATTGGCACCGTCAGTAAAAGTACTGTTGTTTACTTGAATTTACTTGAAAATAGTAACTGTAATGTAACATATACAGCTGTAATATATACGCATGTGTATATATATATATATATATATATATATATATATATATATATATATATATATATAGATAGATAGATAGATAGATAGATAGATATATAGATAGACGTATATACATATATATATATATACATAAATACTTTAATATATATATATATTTATATATATATATATATATATATATATATATAGATATATATATATATACATATATCTTTATATATATATGTATATGTGTGTATATATATATATATATATATATATATATATATATATATATATATATATATGATAGATACATCTAAGTGGGTGCGTCTGTCTATCTGTGTTAGTAGCCGATGTTTTTCAAGGAAACATTTTCCATTTCCCATTTTAACTTAACATCATTGTAGGTGCTTGGCTACAATGGACATCCAATTATAGAATCCTTATCTTAACGTTCACAATTCCCTCGTGTTACGGTTAGAATTATTATTTTTTTTTTTTTTTGGCTTCGTATTTTCAGGTTCTATAGGTTGAAGTTTTGGCAGCGGTGGTGATAGGATTAGTGTAGTAGGCAGTAGAGGCGATGTTACACATAGAAATGATAGTAATCATGTCAGTATTATTGCTTGAAACGTTGTTTGCAGAGGTGCTGGAGGAGACAGATGTAACAGTGTAGCATCTGTATCTAATGATTCTGTGATATAGTTATGGTGTTTGTGCCGACGTTATTAGCCAGCTTTCTAGTTTTCTAACTGTGACCGTCTCAAGTGGGAAGATTACGCTACAGCAACTAGCATACTGTCACCAGAGTCGATGCGGAGGTCTCTTCATGGTAGCTCTATTTCTTAGTAATTATAGCTAAATCTTTTTCAAATTGCAATATATCGCCTAGAAGGAACAATACTTTGGGTTGATATAATCTATGGCTGAAAATATTAGAAAGCTCATTTTAATGAGTGCTAGAGACTGGAGGTTAAGTTCGTTTTTATGTTGTTTGTCTCTTTTTTGTTTCCGTTGTTTGAGAGAGTTTAACTCAATTTAACTCTATTGAAATGCTTCTACACAGGTTTAAATAATTTTTTTTCCGGCTAAGGCCAACCTATTTACAAGTCAGCGACTGGATTGTGCAATGTCTCCTCACATATTTAAAGAACGAATTGTGTTGATGTATTAAGTCGTGAATCGTTTCCCATTTCTAACAATCCGAATGACACGTAAAGAATTTCATGATGATACTTGAGTTGCTAATGTTGCCGTCGATATAATTTAACTCTAAATCAATCTTGGTTGAAAAGAGATAAGTTTAAATGCATTCCCACAGTTTATTCAAAACGAATCGCGCCATATGAATCCTGTCAAAACCATAAGGAAACAATCATTTCCTTTGTTAGCCTTTCTTCGACTAACTAGAATGAGTGAGAAAAGATCTTAACAAGGTCAGAGAATAAAAACAAGATTTAATTGCACTTGTTGTTGTTTCATTGTCTCTTCTCTTATACATAACCCTACCACGATCTTTATTATCGTTGTCATCCTCCTTAATTATGCAGCGGTACAATGAGGTTGTAAATTACATTCAGTGCATACATTCAAAACGGGTCATTGGTACTGACTTACCCGTTTTGATATGATTCCACCGAATATGTATTATGATTCTGAAAATATTTTTGTTGGTTTCAATCTATTTTATGGCTCTGCAAGAGAAAGGCAGTGATTATAATATCTTTCGGAACTACCGAGATTTTAGTAAGAGCAGGTGAAAATTATTCTCAGGATAGAAACCTGTGCAAAAGTATTTCAATAGATTTCAACTCAGTTAAACTCACCCAAACAACAAAAAGAAAACAATATCAAAATGAAGTGAGCCTCTACGTTCTAGCACTTATTAAACTGTGACTTCTAACATTTTTCAGCCATAATGTCTCATAGAAAATATTAACCCAATGCATTGTTCCTTTAAGACGATATTTCGTAATTTGAGAGAAATTTAGCTTTAATTACAAGTCGATCGAGCTACCATGAAGAGACCTCCGCATCGACACCGGCATGTTAGAATATCCGTTCCATCTCTCGTATGTTAGTCAGTGTTGCGTGATCTTCCTAGTTGATCTGATAATTTGTTCCCATCAGATTGATCATTACTGTCGCTTGGGTTTACTGGACTGCTCGAACAAAAATATGTGGAAGCGTCCTATTGGTTGGGAGATCGTACGACCTGATAGATTCGATTCCAGAGACACTTGGGCCTCTTGGATTCTGAGGATGACGTATGTGGTTGTGTAACATTAATGATTTTCTTAAGGGCTTCATTCAGTAATGCAAGTAAAATAACATTGCAATCATCGAATAATGAAATGGTAATAGATAGAAACAGTTTTGCTGGTTTGTTTAATCGGAAGATTTCTTATTGACAATGGCGTCGTTGAACGCCACTTATAAAACTGAGAAAGTAATAACAAGATAACTACAAAAGTAACACACAGATGTAAATTGCGTTCATTTAGAAAATATCACACATCTTGCTGGCCAAGTAATTTTAACATCAATTTAATATCGAGGAATATCTTGAGTTGGTTCAGCGGAGAAGAATGGAAGAGGAAGAGTAGGACGCGCCAAACAGTTCTGTGTCACTCATCAATCATATAAGAGAAAAATTAACGCAAGAAAGAGAGAATAAAAGTGTCACTATTTTTTTTTATATTTGAAACAGGTTCGTTCCGGATGTAGTATTTGTGTTCTCTGATAGAAGAACGCCAGTTTGTCTTAATGAAAAACATGATGGAATTTAATCAAGCGTAGGCTAGGGCTTCATGTATTTATCTCTGGGTGTGTATTTGATTAGTGTGTGTATAGGCGTTTGGTGGTGTTCCATTGTGAGAGAGGAGAGTTCGGTTAAAGTTACTGGTAGTTGTAGGAATATTGGAGATAATGTACAAGTAATTTTGATGTTAGGAAATGTAATTATGTTCATCGGCAAAATTGGAGTTTTATTTTTTATCTCATATTCTCTCTCACACTTTCTATGTTTATTTAAATGTTACTTCCTTCCTTATTACAATCTCAATCGCTTTTACTCTGTTTTGCTTTAAATTTTTTCTTTTAATTCATTCGTTATTTAATCGGTAATTCATTTTTTGTTGCTTTTAAAAGTTTTATTCTGCAATATTCAGTTTATCCATACTTTTGGCCATTTTTTTCCATTCTTAATAACGGTTAACTTTCGTAAATTTAATTTATCGATTGGTTATAGGGAACAAATTCACAGGAAGGATGTTTTTAATTGAATTGAAACCAGTATATTAATGATACTCGTTGTATGGTGGAGGTGTAAAAATGGGAGTCAGGTGAAGAAGATTTGAACCTAGAACAAAATAGCGTGTAACAAAATAAAATATAACAGTCAAAAGTTTGTAATAATTCTGTCAATTCACCTCATTTTTCATCGCAGACTTCACTCACACCACCTCTCACTGTTTGAGTTCACTTTCCTCATATCACTCAGTTCTTGATTTCTATCTTAGAAGCAATCTGATAACATCTCGCCAACTGTCAGACAAAGAATAAGTATTTAAACCATTAGAGTATTTCATTCCCCACGCGATATCACCAGAGAGGTCTCTTCTTCCTATAAATTTTTTTATTATTATGACGAATTCATTTTGAAGGTGAAGAAAACTCATAACTTTTAGAGAGATTAAATTATAAGACGTAGGTTTATTTCATTAATTGCTGCAGGTTATATAGAATGAATCTTTATTTAAAATTCGCCTCCTCAAGAGATAAAAGAAAATGTTTATGACAATTTTTAGTGCCTCTGAGACTGGCTCAAGAATAATTAAGTATGGATACGAGGTAACGGATGCATGGTACCAACATGCTGTGGAAAAGGTAATGGACGAAAGAAGTTATTATCGAACGAACCTATGGTAGAAGATACTTAGATACTTAACAAAGGTGCTCTACAGCGAGATTGAATCTAAAACTTCGTAGTTGTGGGGCATAATACATTATTGCCATAACCATGACACTGCCGTATCTGTTTTGATTTTGTCAACAATCACAAACGGTGCATGGACATATCTCTTACAAGGCAAACCCAGTCTCAATATATTTGTAATATTAATATATTGATAATTCTGTCTATATAATACCGCAGCCGTAGAAATAATACCAAATGCTTACTTGTGTATTTTACTCATTTCGATATGTTTTTCCTATTGTCCCAAGCTTGTAAAATTATTTTTCCAAATCTCAAATAACTTCAAATCATATAATTCATCCTGGTTTCCGTAATATTAAGCGGATTAAATACAAAGCTCCCGGATTTGGATAGTAATGCAGCGTTCACTAATTCCATAACCATTTTAAATTATATATTTTTACTCAGTTTAGCATATCCGTGAATATCACCGCTCTTGCCTATAACTAATTCTGTATTGAGAATTCAAGATTTGGCGCATTAGCAAAATATATCGTTCAACAGATACAAAACAAGAATACTAGGATAGCAAGTGTCTAATAGCCATCTTGGCGTCACCCTCCAGGACTGCCCTTTCGTCACAGTGATGTACAATGAGAAGGTAATCATGACGAATGACCACATTTACTCAGTATCCAGTACTTAAAGCAGATACCTAAGTCTCAGCGCATGCTTTCACCTGTACCACCACCACCGTGCATTATACGAACAATACACACAAGACGTGTTCGCAATAATTGGACATTTGCGTAAGAGAAACACGTTCCTGTCTTAAAGCACAAGACAGCATTTATCTAGTCATAGGTTAGCATGAACAGGGCGCGATTGATAGATTGTTAAAAATAACAGAAGCAATATACGCGTTCGTCATCTTTACCGAACAATTCGAAGATAATTTCTACAATAATGTTTTCTAATGCACGTACAAGGCCTGGAATTCGGTAACATGGAGTTAGTCAATAAATCACACAAGTTCTTAAATGCTTGATTGGTACTGTGTATAATGGAAGCTACAGAGATCAAATCAAAGTTGTACTCGTTAGGACTTGAACACAGAACGCTTCAGCGATTCTATTACAATCTGCACATAATGAAGCAGAATGCATTAAACAAATGTAACATCTGGGAATTTGGGGACGAAACAATTGGATACATTGTCTCTGGTTTCTCAGGTCTAATTGACAGGGTATTATTTTGGTAGACAAAGGCCATATGTTAATTCATGCAAATGAGAATCCTGACGTTGACGTAGACAATGATGATTTGGGGGACGATGATGTTGACGATGATGTCGACGGCACAGATGACGACGACGATGATGATGAGGAGGAGGGTTTTATTTATGCTGCTACTGAAAACGATGAGATGAGCCTAATGAAGATAAACACCGTGACTTTGTGTAAGTTACTTCTGTTTCTTCACACACACACACACACACACACACATATATATATATATATATATATATATATATATATATATATATATATATATATATATACATAGGCACATATAACAATATCATCATCATCATCTTCAAAGACAACAACAACAGAACAGACAAGCAGTTTAGAAGACTTAGATTTACATCAAAATCTAAAGATGTTATTACCCCAAATAAGTATATCGCTTTCAATACAAATAGCGTTTATAAATATTTTTATTGCTGAATAAAGACTAATTCTATAAAACCGATGTAGTTTACAGTCACACTAACATACAACAATATAAGAAAATTACTATATTTCTGTATTTACATATGCAAAAACACACAGAGGAAGTCACATGTTTTACGCACCCCACACGCTATATCTATATATATATATATATATATATATATATATATATATATAATCAGCTAGAACCATAAATATTACATACATATATACATTTATACCATAGAATGTCAGGAGTTATGAGAGGTGAATATATTTATTTAACTATTTGCCATCCTTAGGCTAATGGCCATTTCGCAGATTTCGTCATGTAATAATAAATTAAGTGTTATTTGTGTTATTTCTTTACTACCCACAAGGGGCTACACACAGAGGGGACAAACAAGGACAGACAAACGGATTAAATCGATTATATCGACCCCAGTGCGTAACTGGTACTTATTTAATCGACCCCGAAAGGATGAAAGGCAAAGTCGACCTCGGCGGAATTTGAACTCAGAACGTAGCGGTCAGACGAAATACCGCTGAGCATTTCGCCCGGCGTGCTAACGTTTCTGCCAGCTCGCCGCCTAATAATAAATTAAGTGTATTACAATATATGTCCGTACTAATATGTATGGGACACATTTATGCAACACTATAGTATATTCACACATCAGTAGAGGTATAGAAAGCTAGCTCATCAGATCACTAGAACATCGGCTGAAATCCTAATCCTCCTGGCTGTTTATGCTCTCTTGCTCCTTCTCACTCTCTCTCTCATATTCTCTCTCCCTCTCTCTCCCACACACATTCTCTCTCTCTCTCCCTCCCTCTCTCTCTCTCTCTCTCTCTCTCTCTCTCTCTCTCTATATATATATATATATATATATATATATATATATATATATTATGTGATAATCCTTCAACGAGTAGAAAAGCACTCGATCAGCAAAGCCATCATCACCACCACTAGCTACTACTATTATTATAACTATTACTACTACTACTTCTATTTCTAACAATCATATCAATAATGGCGATGATAATAATAATAATGATAATAATAATAAACTGTGGGTACGAGGTAACGGGTGGAGGGTACCAACATGCTGAGGAAAAGGTAATGGACGAAAATTAGAAGGTAAAGATCCCAAGAGATATTGTCTTCCAGAACCAACGAAACCCGGATATAGTGGCCTTTGGGAGGGAAAACAATAGTGGTTAATAATTGACGTAGTA
>NC_142940.1:46574542-46584542 GCF_046866305.1 Octopus bimaculoides | reverse complement strand
TTTAGCTGGTCGTCTAACACTTATTTGCGCTATCCCTTACGTTGGCTAACTGTGACTGACTCCCGTTGTGATCTCACACTCGCGTCTGTAAAAGTAACAAAAGGCAGCGCTCACCTCCCTTACCAATTTGTTTTATGGGACTGTCAGTACAGAGACATGGTCTGGAACGCCTACCTTTATGAACTCACTGTAACATCGAAACTACACTATGACAGGGATGGATTCAGAGGGGGGGATAGGGGATGCACCGCCAACACCAACCAAGAAACTTTTGAAATTTGACTGTTTTGTTTGAATATGTATGATGGAAAGCATATTTTTGTACCGGCAACAAACAGCCCTTGAAGGGTTCAGCATAAAATATATTTCCTTTTTTTTTTAGTATCTCTGAACATATTGCACTGTCATTTCAGTGATTAATTGCAATGAATCAGACCTCATGTTCACCCATCACCAGAAATTCCTTGATCCACTCCTGCACTATGCTACTCAAGTTCGACTATTCACGTTCGGCCCAGCAGTAATTTTTATCTTCATTCGTTTTATTAGAAAGGTTCTTGGCCAGTAGTGTCTCACTTCATGCAAGTGGACGAGGTTACAGCTGGTATTTTAAGATTTTGGTAGTATTGAATGTAGACTAATACAGTACTTTTTTTGTCCCAGACAAAGAAAAAACTAAACTCCATAATAGGAAAATTAATGTGAGAAATGCGGAATAACATTTCATTGCACAGTTACACTTTGTAAAAATACCACATGAACATGAAATCCCAAAATAGAACAAAACAAAAAAATAAAGATTATAGAAAAAATCTACACAATAAAAATCATTTCAATCACAAAATTCTGAAAATATTTTGCATATTGCAACCATTTATAGAAGTACCACACAAACATGACATCCCAAATAGAACAAAATAAAAACAGATTAGAGATTAGAATCTGCACAGTTGAAATATTACATATAAGAAAACGTATTTTAATCTTCAAAACCTGAAAATATTTCACGTTATAGCCATTTGTAAATATTTCACGAGAACATGACAAAACAAACGTTACAATCAAATTGTGCAAACATTAAACTTATGTAAATTGTCTGCAGTCATCCATAGCTCCAAAACCAGAAAGGTTATCAAGGTCGTCAATACTGTCCGAAGTGCCACTATCTTCAAATAGGATGTCATCTTCTGTGCCATCTAATGCATTACTGATACTACAGTTTTTGAAAGGTTTTATTACAACAATTTTCACAGCGTTCCATGATTTCAGGACACACTCGTACACCTGAGCAATTGTTGGCCTTTTCCAATGACCTGTTGGTGTTCGATCATATTCCTTGCCTCTAATCCACTAATTCTACTCTTCTTTCATAAATGCTTTAAAAGGCGTGTTGATTGATGCGTCCAGTCGTTGTAATTAGATTGTTAAACCACCAGAGATCACTGCCATTTTCGTTTTCGATTTCTGCACACTTTCTTTAATGGCCTTTGTTTTGTGGGCACGAAACTCGTCCCACACATGAAGGTATGGTTTTTAAGGAGGCCACGGGAACGCCTTGAACAGACCATATCTAGCCATAACTTCACACTCTCTTCATCTATCCTCCCCTTTGGGTGGACGAGAACAAAAATTCCACGTGCAGTTTTGTGTGTTAGTAAAGTTTTCCTCTTGAAAATAAGCAGCGGTGGCAGTTTAGCTCCATTAGCACGACACGATAGTACCGCAGTATAATGGGTTTTCTCATGTCTAGATGTCTTTACACTTATGGTTCTGGACCCTTTAACATCCACTGTTCTATTTGATAACACATCAAACGTTAGTCACACCACATCCATGTTTCCGAGCTGTCCCTGTTCGTGGTCAGTCTCTTTTTTTGCACTGATTATGAACCTGTGAAATTCGATTATTTTATCATAATCTTCAGGCTTTTTTGCGCTATTCTTATTTTCATTCTCATTGCCAGTCTGTGCTTCTTCACAAATCTGTAAAACCAGCTTGATGTGCCACGAAAATCATCCACACCACGCAGCTGTCCTCATTTTCGATTCATAAATAATCACTTTTGTTGATACTGCAAGACTCGAATATCATTTCTCTTCGCAATCATCCACTCCATTTTTTTCTCCAGTTCTGGTCACTTAGCTCCAGTCCGATGAGGGTTACGTTTAAGCCTTGATGCAGGCTTCAACATGTCCTCTTGTTTCTTCCAGTAGTGGATCATTTTCTTAGTTTTTGGTGCTCCAAAATGCCTCTCTGCAGCCCCGTTGCCATATTGTTTGGCATATTCAATCACTTGTATCTTGTAGTCAATAGTGTACGAGTATCTTCTCCTTGAGTTTGCCATTACAACGGTTGTGCTAAAGATTTTAAGTAAAATTTTCCGACGTTCTGGATCATTCCCAAAGTCAGCATGCCCAAGTTTGAACTGGTTAAGGCCATGGCTTTCAGAGATCAAGGAAGAAGTCAGTGTTGCTGTCTGAACACAACACATTTCATCACGGGGAACGAGTAAGTGATAACTGAACGCAACACGTTTCATCACAGAAAGTAAGTGATTACGATAGTATTGTTATGAACATTTGCTTGTAAACCTTTTTTAAATATACCGCAGTTTTACTTTTTTCGTCACTTAATAATGTTCCCTTAAAGTAGGCTATTGGAAGAGTGACAATACCAGCAACATAGATACACGTAAAATATCGCTCGTCAGTTGCCTCGTCTAACATACACTGCCCATACGGGAATGAATTTTTGTGATTGCGTATGTTTTAAAAACGTGACTTTTTTTTACCTGTGATATTTTTACCTGGATTCTTTAGGAAATTTCTAAGATAATTTTGTTTATTTACTACTTAAACGAAGCATGATTTATACACTTCACTGAATGTTCATTTACAGGGGTTCAGATTACTGTCTAACACAGAGAGTTTTCCTCTGGAGTTAGGATATGCCTATGTAAAATGCAACTTTCGGTCTCCAGGACGCATGATAGATTTTCGAGTCTTATCTTAGGAAAAAAAGTAGCGACTTCGACGCCAGGAAATGCGGTACGTGAACTGGCTTCTAATTGTTTGTTTCCCCCAGTATTATATGACTACTCAAAGGATTGCAAGGTAAAGAAACTTGCGTTTTGATGACCAAGCTACGAATACACGTTATGGTATTGGCAAGATGTCGACCGCTAAATTCTTCTTTGTTTATCTAGTTTATTATCGATTAATTTCCTTAAAATTGAATACGAAATACAGCAAAGAATGTGTGATATTTGATAGTGTAGCGATAACTCCGGATATGTTTCAAAATCAATCACGCTTGAAAACTTAATCGTAAACTAGGCGGCGGCATCTCTGACATTGTAGTTTTACAGACTGACGAAACAATAGCAGAAAATTAAAATAAACTATGCACTCAGTATTGATTTATGAAAGCTATATCTCTAGTCGGTGTAAGATTTTGCACCTACAGTGATATTTCGTTGATGAGAATTCAGACTGAAACATGTCCGGAGTTATCACTACATAACCAAAGATCATACGTATTATTCGCTGTATTTTATATCTAATTTTAACTGAAATTTCATGGAAAGCCTCTCCTCTCATTTTCATAGGAATTAGTTAGTTGGATAATATTTGTACACACACACACACACACACACACACACACACACACACACACACATACACACACACACACACACATATATATATATATATATATATATATATATATATATATATATATATATATATATATATATATATATATATATACTTGGAAAAGGATGCGTGGCTTTCAATTAAATAATGATATAAATAATATATATGGATGTATGGGTACAGGACGTCAACTGTGTAAACAACATGAAGTACGAAAACAAACGAGTTAAAATATGCAAACAACGAGAAAAAATGGAAAACAGGACAAATAAACACACAGAACGACCCTTCATCAGTTGTCGGCTGTCTATTTACTCCTCATTTCGAACATCCAATGACAATATGAGTCTTCAAAGACAGTTACTCTCATAAATTCCAGCATAAAATTTTGGATTTATGGAGGGTCATAGATGGGAACAAAAACAGGGCAGTGGTGATATGCAAGGAAACCGCACGAAAACTAACATGGAAGGTCGTTAGACCAGAACGAGAGGAAAATAATGACCGCTGGGAGAAATATTTTCTTTCAAAAGAGAAAAGATAAAAGAGAGAGAAAGAGAACGTCGAGTTCTTAGAACGTCGTGCCGGAATAGAAAGATGGTCACGTGAGGAAAAGAAAGA
This sequence comes from Octopus bimaculoides, assembly GCF_046866305.1. NCBI lineage: Eukaryota > Metazoa > Mollusca > Cephalopoda > Octopoda > Octopodidae > Octopus > Octopus bimaculoides. The sequence goes on along the minus strand of NC_142940.1, from coordinate 46,580,265 downwards.
AGGAGGATGGTCATGTGTGAACAACGAGAGAGAGAAAAGAGAAAGAGGGGAGAGAGAGACACACACATAGACAACGGTGAACCTTATTCTGCGGCCTTTTGAGTGGAATGGGCTACCCGACCTGAGGAAAATTCTAAATGGACCCACCCGCAAGGTCATGCGATGTTATCTTCATATGAGATCACTATGTCACGCACGTGCGGTTGTGATAAATGTGTCTGGTGTACTCTTATCAGACAGGTAGTCGTGATGGGTATATTGGGCTGCGTATTTTTGTACCTCAGTGTAACTTTGATGGCATGCACTACTCTCGCACTCAAAAATAACAATAATAGCAACAACAAAAACAACAATAATAACAATAATAACGATTTTAAACTTTGTCACAAGGACAGGAATCTTTATGAGAGTGGTTAGTCAATAACATTTTCTTCAATACCTGATTAATAACTTGATTAGTACACTATTTTATCGACGCTGGATGCATGAAAAGCAATATCAATACGTATATCTATTTATCCATCCATATATAATTATGTGTGTGTTTGTGTGTGTGTCTTAGTGAGTGCGCGCGCGTGTGTGCATGCGTGTGTGTGGGTGTTTATACATACATATACGGTTTGGTGTTGTAGTTATTTGCATCCTCTACCGTGAGTGTTCAAAATGCATTTGGATGCAGATGCACAACGGTTCTTCAAGGAATCGCTGTATTATATTATGTTAAAAGAGAAGCATTTTCAATCGAAGCTGTAATTTTGATATTTCCGATTCCCTAATTCGTATAATTATGGAAGCTGCATGACAGAATATAGTTAAAATATCCATAGAACCGTATAAATATGTTTACTTGCCGATGAAAAAAAATCTACTAGTAAATATGCAGCGCATTCTTTGAGCTTCTGTTATACTCAAAATAATCATGCTTCCGACACTTAAATAGTCTAACCTTGTTAAGAAGCTTTCACGCGTAAGCAAAAACAAAAACGAAAAATCTTCCCAAAAGTTTCAAAATATGTTACGTCAAGTTTTTACAGAATGTAATAAAACCAAACGCATCTATATTCCTTCAATTTGAAAAATGCAGAACTTATAATTTTACAAAACTTAGATACAGTTCTAATAATATTGTCAACCTCTATGATAAAACTGACAACATTTCACAACACTTTGCTGAATTTTTCAAGTGAAATACAACATGGCAATCCTCTTCAATGTAGACGAAAGTATAGAACTTTCTGCTTTTGCTGAAATATATATTTATATATCATTTGAAATGTTAATTAAATCAGTTCTCTTCATTTATAGAAGTGAAGTAATAATTTATGTTTCCCCGTGGGGTTCATCAATGTATTTACGAAACAAATTTGTAAAGTTATACAGTTTGATAAAGAAAACTGTACAAATATATCTATAGATTAACTATACTCTGATATGTTTTACTCTCTCTATATATATAATATACACGTAATAAAGTTGTCTATTCAGTTAGTATACACATTATATAACTCAAATTTATGGAGTCGAATTGACGCAGCATTCTATGGGCTTCCTATGTTACAATGAATTCCAGGCGTATTTTTAGAAATAATTATATATATAGCTCAGAGTAGAGTTTAAATTGTACTTGGTGACGTACAACTTAGTACAAGTATTTGCAATAACAATCCTGTGAAGTCTCAACAAATTTTTCATAATTGTTGTTTTTTGACTCTGTAGATGTGATTCTATATAATCCGAGTGATTTAAATTGTAATTTATCGAATTTACTTTCGGTTGATGAAGGTGCTTAATTGTATCTGTATTTTATATCTTTACATGCACATATATTTTTATGCACTGAATGTATGAGTGTAGCTGTATGGATTTCTATGTATTATTATATTTGTATGTATACATATATAAGTACATGTGTGTGTAATCAGTTTTCAGAAACACAATTTGTTCCTCGGTAAATATATAACTTTTATGAAAACACATGCATCGAATTGATTTTTGATTCAGTTACGCAACATACTATGTCATTGTAAACGTAGTGTATGGAGTATTCTAAGACTTCGTCTCTTAGGATATATCTTTCCAGCATTTTGATAAACATGATAATAACATTCATAGTTACGAGTTACTAACGTTGTAACTATGTGCACACTTTAAGGTTGTTATTCTACGCATCGATATTGGAAATTCGAAATTTGTAAATGTTGATGGTCATTTTGATACAGTATGGCGTGCGATTTTGTTGTCGAGAGTGTATATTTAGTGCGATCAAAAATTTTAATTTTTCTCATTTATGATTCTGCTCATCCTTTTTCGAATACAACACGCTTTCAGAAACACAGTATGTGACCTAATATAATTTAAAATTTATCGGAGAATGTACAACATAAAATTTTCGAATTTGTTACACCATAGACATGCACACAAACCCATATGCACATACACACACACACACACACAGATACACACACATTCACGCACACACATACTTATATATGTATACATACACGTATACTTATACGTAGATATCCATACAGCTACACTCCAACACAAATACACACAACACAAACACACACACATACATTAATAATATTATTATTAGTATCGTTGTTGATGTTATATAAAGACGCAAAGAATGAAAATAGAGGCAAAGACATTAAATTTAGATTGAAAGAAGAAGAAAGACGATAGTGTAGGACGACGAGGTAGCAAATAAATACAAAACACTGAGTGTATGATGTTCTGTTGTGATAGCTACATCTTCTGAACTCATATAATACACAAAATTCCTAACATATACGTCACCATAATAAACAAACGAATTTTATATGAATGGATTTATGTACGTTCTATGAATATATATATATATATATATATATATATATATATATATATATATATATGGACACACACACACACACACACACATACACACACATATATATATATATATATATATATATATATATATATATATATATATATATATATATATATATATATATATATATATATATATATATATGTATATATATACATGGATGTACTTCTGGTATATACATATTTATGATATATATGTGTATCTATATATATATATACATATATAACCCACCATTAAATCTTTGTATACAATATGCCTGCCTAACTCGTGAAGAAATTAATCATAATAGACTGTCTCAGCTTGGTGTCGTTTGAAGTACTGTATGTTTCGTTTACACACAACGGAAGAGTTTGTTAAATTAAATTTTATGTCGCTAAGCTTCCTATTATGTATGTTCATCCATCTTGCATTTCAAGACTTTCATTTTACTTTTGTTTCCTTTTGTCAATTATTTTCTTTGTTAGTTGTCAAATAAATTAGATAACAACAATGCACGCATACATTAATAGACATATGTAGGGTTGGATATTCACAAAGACATACACGCACGCACACGCACGCAGACACACACATATACATTTCTTTTTCATATGTGTGTATGTATATATATATGTATGTATATATATATATATATATATATATATATATATATATATATATATATATATATATATATATATGTGTATATGTATATATATATATATATATATATATATATATATATATATATATATATATATATATATATATATATATATATATATATATATATATATATATATATATATCGGTGTTCGTGTGTGTGTATATTTATATGTATACATATATATATATATATATATATATATATATATATATATATATATATATATATATATATATATATATATATATATTTAATAATTTCTATGATGCCTATTTGCATATACACACATATATTTATATGCACACGCAAAACGCACGCGTATACACAATGTATATGCATTTATATATGCATATATATAAATACATAGTTATACATCAAATTCATACATACATATATATATATATACGCATACCTACGTATATATACATATATATATATACATATATAGATAGGTATATATATATATATATATATATGTATGTATACATAAAAACATATATATATATACGTGTATATATATATATATATATATATATATATATATATATATATATATATATATATATACATATATATATATGTATATATATGTACATATGTACATATATATGTATATATATATATATATATATATATATATATATATATATATATATATATATATATATATGTATATGTATGTATATACACATACACATATATATATATACATACATATATATATATGTATATATATATATATATACACACACACGCACACACACACACACACACACACACACACACACACACACACACATATATATATATATATATATACATGCACTCACGCATATGGATGTTTGAGAACGTAGGGGTGTCTGTTTGTATTTGTGGTTGTGTGTGAGTGTGTGTATGGAAACGTCCTTTTGTTCCGAACACAATGACTCTGTTTATATAATTGATACAAATTCAGATGACCATTTTCTCCATTAAAATGATCACCAATGTTGACTAAACAAAAGTGCGAAAATATATTACGTTCGTGTCCTTGAATGACAGTGCCTGTGTCTATGCATATGCACTACAACTCTGTGCGTTTACGTGTGTTTTTGATTATGTGTGTATGTATGTTTGCGCGCAACTGTGTGTGTGTTTGCGTGCGTGTACGTGATTGTAATCTAGAGTGTTTTATTTCGTTATGGACCAATCTCCAAAACTTGGTGTTATGGTCAGTCTCTATGTTTAGTCTTTTATTTCTGATTGTCAAACTGTCCATTCGAAATTCTATGAACATTTTATGTTTTATATTTCTCTACTTGATTCAAAGAACGTCTAGGTTTTGCTCGATGTCCATTTTCTACACATAATTCCTATGTAATTAATTTTTTACTTGTTTTTACTATAATTAAACGTTTTCCAGTAATTTATTATATTTTGATCATATTAAAGAAAAATTATGTTGAAAATTACAAATATTTAAATACTAGCAAAGTCACCTGCCGTTGCCCGGGAATGAAATGTTTCCTTACATATTGGAATAATAATAATAATAATAATAATAATAATAATAATAATAATAATAATAATAATAATAATAATAATAGTGAAGTATATTTGCCACTTAAATGCGGCTAATCCCTAAGCGCAAATGCTTCTGTAGCTTAGCCCCAGGAGTACATCTCCTCCAGCTGGCTATTGACACACTTTCTGTGCCCTATCGGTATTTGCAAAGGGAAGTCAGAAACACAGACACACAAATACATATATCTATATTCTATATATATCTATCTATCTATCTATATATATATATATATATATATATATATATATATATATATATATATATATATATATATATATATATATATATACGACGGGCTTTTTGCGGTTTCTGTGTACCAAATCCACTGACAAGAAGACACTTGCGCATGCCGCCACACAGTGGGATTGAACCCGTAGCGCGTAGCTGCGCCTATATGTGTGTGAATATATATATATATATGTATGTATATATATATATATATATATATATATATATATATATATATATATATATATATATATATATATATATATATATATATATATATATATATATATATATATATATATATATATATATATACATATATATATATATATATATATATACATACATATATATATATATATATATATATGGATATATACATATATATAGATATAGATATATATATATTC